>NC_136413.1:128737500-128937500 GCF_051521515.1 Lactuca serriola | reverse complement strand
TTTATGGGATAGCCACATCAACATTATATTTTCATACAAACATTGTTCTTTAATGTCATACAATGAACAACTCACCTCAAACAAAGGTTTTGAAGGCCGTATCGGAGATCGAGCCGACCTTCTTAACGATTCGATGGTTTAATTGGTCCAATCGGTTGGAGCTATCTCAAAAACCGGAAAACCGGTTCATGTCATAATTATATTATTATTAATTTTAATTATATAAAAAATTAAAAAAATGAAAAAAAAAATATTTTTTATAATCCCTAGTTTTACCGTTTTAACCGGTTGACATGACAAATGAGTTTTTAGCCTTTAAAAACCTAATCCGGAACCGGGTCCAGTTAAACCGGCAAATCAACGAGAGAACTTTGATACAAAAATAATCCTATGTTCAAAATGTAGTAATGTTTTTTAAATCAAAGAAAAAAAAAATCCTCCAACTAACAATTATATAAAATTTGAAATAGAATCTTGGTCGTAAGATTGACCAAAGTTTTATGAGAAAAAAACAGCCAACTTATTTCTTGATAAAATAAATTTAAATCCTTCTAAAACTCATGCAATACCCATGCCATTCTACACACCGTTAAATAAATTTAAATTATTCGAATACTCATGCAATATCCATGCCCTTCTTGACACCATATACCTTAAAGATACACACCAAAGGCTTCTAAATCGGTGATATTATGTGTTGTCCTTTGTTCTTAAGGTTGAGGGTTTAAGTCCCGTCTGAGATATAAGATGGAATATGGAGTAGTTTAGGAGTAGAATATATTTTGTGTTTCAAAAAAAAACTGATAGATATTTAATTACCAAAAAAAGGAAACTGTATATCATGTGTGGTACTATTTTTATGGGCAACACATGAATCACCTTTACACTTATTCTTTCAAGACTACCACACAAACCATGTATATTACATGTGTATCACCTTTACATCTCACATGTTTCCTACAATTGCCGATATCTTGCTCACATTTTCTACACCAAGAAACAAAACCTTGTCTCTATGTGGTCACATTTTCAATCTTTAACTGAGATTTTCCCCATGCCATCTTTACTTATGTAGTTCACATTATTCACATCTTATTTTAGTGGCCCTATATATAGATTCATTTTAATCCTCCATTTTCGTCAAGATCTTCACAAACACTCTGCCATATGCTAGAAGATGCTCATCAATTGTCACTATGGTCTCCAACTTGCTTGGTGCAGCTCAGGAAAAATTTCAACCCATGATCTTTACAAGATTTTTCACATGGATGATTACTAGTTCCGAGCTGTATCAAGCAAGTCTGAGATAACGGTGTATTTCAACCAAGATATGAAAAGGGTTTGGGTGGTGACCTTCTATTAAACATTTTTCTATTAGATGCTAATTCAAGTTTCAACTATGAATTTCCTAATTATATATCCTTAATTCATTTAATGTCTTTATTTTTCCTTATAAGTAAGATTTTATAGTTTAACATTGTATTAGGATCTTTATTGTTTTTTTCTATTAGGATTTATGTTCTGAGTTTGAAAAATCCTTACTTGATTATATCAATTCATGTCTAGTTTATATTATATGTAGTGGTGTTTCTAGCTTAAGAAAAGAAGACAAGTTTTAAGTATGATTTGAGCTTTCTATGAATATAAGGGTGATAAATTCTTCAAGAACATAGATTGTTGTTAGTGTTATTTAGTTCATATCCGCTCATTGTTCTTTATCTTTCCACCATCAGTATAATTGCATCATTAGGGTTCAAGTGTCAACATCTGCAGTGTGAACTTTCAATCCCAATGTGGATTGGGTGATGTGGGCCTGACGACTCTTATGCTAGCAACCTAGCAAACAGTTGTGTACTAGATTTACATCTCACGTGATGCTTGCCGGTGGGGAATGTACATGAAAAATTGATAGTAGAAGGTTCTCACATATGTATTGATTATGGCCTTTGGGGTGTGACGGCTTCATGAGAACTTGGTGTGTTTAAGTGGGGATAGTTTATATCATCTAGTCCCTCATGGAAAAAAAAATTAGTAGTTTGTTTGAAGTATAATCTATGTTGCTTTTGTTACCTTTCCTAGCAGACTCTTTGTGATTCGTTTTAGATTAATATGAAGATCACTCTATTTATGTACAAATATTTTGTTTTAGTTTATAATATCATTACCATTTATTCAAATATTTTTCACATGAAACACCCTTATATATATATATATATATATATATATATATATATATATATATATATATATATATATATATATAGACTTGGGTTATTCTATTATAATTAATTACTGTGCGGATATTGTATGCTATGAGAATTACTAAGAGAATAAGTTGTTTAGCAATGCGAATACGTTCAATCTTACATAACTATTGTCATTAACACACATTTTCACTAATTAAATCGTCTATAAGGTTATTATACAATTATTATTATTATTATTCTAATTTCTATCAGAATCAGAATGTTTATTGGGTCGTATTCAGTCAAAATGAAAATGGGTTAAAAACGATGTGTGAGAACAATAATAAATAATAATTAGCGAGCATACATGAAAATGACGATATTTTTATAAGGTTGAACGTATTCGCATTGCTAAAGAATTTATTCTCTTAGTAATTCTCATATCATATGATATCCGCACAATAATTAGTTAGAATACTTGAACCCCTCTCTCTCTCTCTCTCTCTATATATATATATATATATATATATATATATATATATATATATATATATATATATATATATATATTCGAACAACAATAATGTTTTTATTAGTGAAAGCTAGTAAGTAGGTAGAAAAAAAATAGACGCATACCCGATACAGGTTAGTACACCAGTCATGCTATTTGATTTTATTACCTTTTCTATTCTATTTTTAAAGCAAAATAAACATAAAATTGCATAATCACTAAAATTTTAGCTTACTTAATCTTGTTATTGAAGATACAATCATTCCTAAACCACCAAATGAGAGCAAAATGGTTTTGGATAGCTTAATATGTATTACAATATTAATTATGTCCATACTATCATTTTTTTAATATAATTGTTTGAAATCAACGTAGATATAAATAGATCACTGCAAGAAATTTAGGCATTGGAGGTGACATGCCATGCCACTTTTGACCCTATTGCTATAGTTTGTTTTTAGTGTGTTATTCGGTTGCATAACATCTAGTTCTTCTTAGTATTCCTTTTTTTATTTTTTATTTATAGTACTTGTAGTTTGAATACCTATTTCTTAATATTCATTCTTTTATTTGTAGTTAACGTTTGAAATCGTGTATTTGTGAACACACTCCACTTTTTTTGCTACCTTTTTGTGAAATTATGTTGATTGCGTTATCTTAGTTTCTTTATCTTATTTGTTTTCCTAATATTGTTTACGTGTTGAGTGTGGCTTAACCTTGCTGGGTGTATTTATCTCAACAATACTAACTTAATTTAACATGGTATTCATGGTATCATTCCAAAGTTAATCTTTTTAACTTTTTTACTTTATAAACTAACTTATCAATAAGCTATTTCAATTAGCTTGTTAAAAAGTTAAGTTTATTAGCTATTTCAAAAGTCTCACCAAACACTAAATTGTAAAAAGCTAAAAAAAAAGTAGCTTATGCTCCAAACACAGTCTTTGTCTCGCCAGGAATACCAATCAAGGCATTGGAATTTTGGATCATATTGGCTTGGAATGCAAAGCGATAAAAAAATAAGAAAATGACAAAAATAGTCATTTACACTAATTGCATTACAAAAATAGCAAAAAAAAATCGAAATTACAAAAATGGCCACCAATTTCGCAGATGAGAAGGTCCCATCTGCGAAATGGGCTTCTCATCTGCGAAAGTACAAGTACCTAAAGCACAGTTGTGCTTTAGGTACTTGTACTTTCGCAGATGAGAATTTTTTTTTTTTAATATTTTTTCTGTATAAATAGGGTTAATTTCGCAGATGGAATAGGTCCATCTGCGAAATCCTCTCAGTCTAGCTACGAAATGGTGTATTTTTTGTATTTATTTATTTATTTATTTATTTTTTTTTAAGTTTGACTATGAAATGAATTGGTTTGACTACGAAATCACGTTGCTATATAAAAACCTTTGTAAAAAAAATATCATTTAGGTTGTTATTTGTTTAGGAACTCTCTCTACAATTTGCTCAAAAAATGATTGAATATTTGGTTTGTCTTGTAACCGGTGGGAGATGACAAGTTAATGGAACTAATCTGGAATACATATGTCCACAGGGAGGTATTTCTGAACTCGCTTTGATATTTTCTGAGTATATTAGTTATAGTGATTTTGTATCTTTGGTAAGAAGCAAAATTGGTTTGTTAGACAAATATATAATTAATCTTCGTTTCCACCATCCTGAATTAAATTATTATATAGCTATAGTTGAAGACGTGGATGTTAGAATGTTGATAAACGTAATCAAATGTAGTGGAGGAAGGGCTGTGAAAGTGTTTGTGGTGGTTGATGAAGTTGAGGAGGTTAATGGGGGTGGTGAAATTGGAAACCAACTTGTTGGTAATTTATGCAGTTATAAAGGGAGCAACGATCCGATAGGTACTTTCAATACTCCTAGTGTACCTCAGTTTCACAGTGTTGCTGAAAATGTTAATGTTAGTTATTCACCTATTCACTATGTGGATCCCGAGAATTAGAAGTCTCTTGGTGATGATGATGTTGGTACATATCTTAATCATGTGGGTGGTCGTTGTGATGATGTTGCCGAACAAGAAGTTAAACTTATGAATAGGCGTGTGGTAGATAAAACTAAAAAAAAAAAAATTCAACTCAAAAAAATGAAAAAAATCATGTTTACGGGCATTATGTTGATGTTGGTGATGTATGTTTAGATATAACCGAGCTACAAAGTAATTCCGATAGAGATGAGTTGGGTGATGAAGTTAAAGCTAAGTATCCCGATAACCTTTTTCACGGTATGCCCCCTGTACCAGCATGGCCAGTTGATATTAATGAAGATATCCCAACACAGATGGTAGACATTAATCTTCAAAAGATTCAATGTGAGAGTATATTTAAAAACAAAGAACTTTTAAAGCGGTGTATTGGTAAAAAATGTCTTCGAGAAGGTTTCCAGACGAGGACAAGTAGATCCACCAAATCAAGGTATGAAGCTGTGTGTGTTTCGAAAAATTGTTCTTGGTTACTAAGAGCAAAAGCAATTAAAAATTCTGATGGACTTTTCCAAGTGAATAAATTTGTTGATGTACACACATGTGCTTCAACATTGTTGCAACCTAATCATCGACAAGCAAACAAATATGTTTTGGGTGAATATGTTGCTGATGTTTTGGCTGAAGACTATAGTAGAGTTTATCGGGGAAAAGAAATTGTTAATGATATGAATGCTCAATTGAATATCAATATCTCATACCATCAGGCATGACGTGCGAAGCAATATGCATTGTTGTCGTTAAGGGGTATGAAAGAGGATTCTTTTACCAAACTTCCAGCGTATTGTCACAACTTGGCCAAACATAATCCGGGTACTGTCACACATATTAAAACAGATGTTGATGATCGCTTTGAGTTTTTGTACGTCGCACTCGGTTGCTCGGTTAGTATTATCATGTCCTATTTTTTTTTTAATATTTATTTTGGTGTATTTGAATAGATATACAATGTATTGTAGGTACGAGCTTTTGTCAATTTTTGTAAGCCGACCCTAGTAGTAGATGGAGCTCACCTAAAGGGCGAGTTCAAAGGTACCATGCTACTTGCAGTTACTAAGGACGGACAAAATCAAATATTACCGGTTGCATATGGTATATGCAAAAATGAGTGTACTGATTCTTGGACATGGTTTTTTCAAAAACTACGTGATTGCATAGGAAATATGCAGGAGCTTACAATTATATCTGATAGGTCTCCATCTATAGCAACATCCGTTGCCAACATTTTTCCTCACGCTCATCATGGAATATGTGGTGTCCATTTGTATTTCAACATAGTATCTAGATTCGGCAAGAGTAAGACGGTTAAAGGAATTTTTTGGGAGGCGTGTAGGGTGTACACAGTTGATGCTTTTGATGCTGCCATGGATGTTATGAAAAAGACAAAAGAACCAGTATGGGAGTACTTAAAAAGTATAAATCCAGAAACCTGGTCAAGGGCACATTTTAAAGGGAACCGATACAATCTTATGTCGTCCAACAGTGCGGAGTCTATAAATGCATTATCTAGACACGCACGTAAGGTGCCAATACTTATGTTGATTGATTTTTTTAGTGCTACAATGCAACAATGGTGGTTTCAAAGACGTAACTTTGCAGGTATTACGTAAATTTGTAATATTAATGTTTTATTAATTTTGATGTTATTGATCTTAACTTCTTCATTTTGGCTGTTTTTTTAGCAGAAGCAACAACAACACTTACCCCTTGGGCAGATGAAGTTGTAAAAGAAAACAAGAAAACTTGTACGAAATGGGATGTTCGCATGATCTCAAATACGAAATGCGAGGTCAAAAAGGGGGCACAAAATGTGATTGTTGGTTTTCAACATATGACATGATGTAGGCATTGGCAACTTGATGGGATACCTTGTGGTCATGTCATAAGATGTTTAACAGTGAACAATTACCAAGACTGCTCGAGGTTTGCATTAAATGCTTACCTTACCGAAACACTGAGGAAAACATATGAGGAATCAATAAACCCTCTGCCGAAGCCATCCGAATGGGAGATCCCCGATGATTTGATGATTGTTAAGCCACCTATAATGGATAAACGTCAGCCAGGCAGGCCAAGAAACACAGACCGCATTCCATCCCAAGGCGAGGGTCCAATTATAAAAGAGTGTTCTACATGTGGTCAACTAGGATACACGAGAAATAATTGTACTGGAAGGTCGTCTGGTAGCAGAGCAGGTCACATAATTTCTACTGCAGAAATGGCATATAATATTGGTGGTTCAGCGGGTTGCTCACAAACCCATAACACTGATTTTGATATAAAACAACCTTGAAATTAAGAGTAATGACGAGTTGTTAGCTTATTATGTATTGTAATATTTTTATTAACTCTTACAAGACATTGCTATGCTTTCATATTTTAGTTAAGTTTGTTGATTATAACAATGAATGAAGCCTTTATATTATAAAATATAGTTTGCAGATTTATTTTAACAGTTACAACATGTTATTTAAAAAAAAACAACAAACGATCCTTTGGCAACCTAATCTGTTTCATGATAATATTACAACAACTTTATAACTAATTTTTAAACTCAGGGAACTGCAACGGGTACTTCTCTTTCTCCATTGTTATATAGTCATCCTTAATTCTCATTTTGTCTTCGAAACGATCCTTTTTTACCATAATGTGTATCAACTACTCATCCTTCTCAGCAAGCCGTTTTTCAGTCGTTTTGATTGCCTTCTTACTCTTTTTTATCCAATCTTTATGCTCTTTGATTTTGTTTTTATTGAGGTCAATCCATTCTTGAGCTTGTTTGCATTCCGAATCTATATCATTAGCAAGTTGAGTGAGAAGTCGGGATGACTCTTTGTCCTCTTCTTGTTGTGCTTCAGCCTTCTTTAATTCTTCAAAATTTTCATGTGACATATATGGCCCGGCTGAAGAGGGTGTAAAAAAAAGGGTCTACCGAATCACAGTAGTAACAATCTACTTCGTTGCATGAGCAAATTTCGAATTTGTGTGAGGAACTCATAATAAAGTCGATATTGTATTAAACTGGAGCAATAAGTGGTATTTATACATACTAGACAGTAATGAGAAGTCCAACTTTGAAATGACTAGACAGTAATGACAAGTCACTGTAGTAACCTGCACATCCCAGTGGGACCCTTAAGTGACATGAGATAAATGACAGTTTGACATGACAAAACACTGCATAAAGCTGAAAATGGTAGTCCAAATATTACCATTTCGTAGTCAAAGTATTAATTCATAGTCTATTTATTTATATAAATAGATGTTTAAGATCTATAAACCAAACACCCAAATCACCTAAACGAAACGAATTCCCATTATTAGAAATGTCGTTAAATGCAACAAGTTCTTCGAATGAAGTACCTGGTTCCAATTCTGAAAGGCCATGGACGACAAACGAGGTGTTACTTCTAACACGATGCTGGCTAAGTGTTAAGGATGGTGAACCGTTACTTGCTCCCCCACATTGCCTAATTGGTGATGAATGGAGTCACCTTACATCTTTGTTTAACCATGAGATGGGAGAAGGACAAAAAAGAGAAAAATCAGATGTTGTTACTAAGTGGACGGATGTAAAGGAAGAAGTGACATGGTTCAATCGAGCATGTAGTTATGCGAAACGTAACAATGTTCGTTATCGTGACGAAGAAGAGTTCTTGGAAGTTGTTACAGAGTTTTACATCTGTGAGCATGACGACAGAGACTTCAAATATGAGGAAGTTTGGAAGGTTGTTAGAGATAAACAATATTTCAAGTAGACCGCTCTAATTTGTGTTAAGAATAACCCATGGACTTGTGTTTTACGTTAATGCTTTGTTCGTATTATGTCGTTGTTTTTCATGTAATTGTTGTGATGTTTTTAATGGTTCATGGAATCCTTGTTACTAATGTATTCTAATATATTGTGATAACTAATGCAATGGTCATTTATTAACTCAAGTTAATCATACGAGTTGCTCACATAATAAACTAAAATATATTTTAAACAAATGAAATACATACGAAATACATGAAAATAACCTAGTACTCACATAATAAACTAAAATAGATTTTAAACAAACGAAATACATACGAAATACATGAAAATAACCTAGTACATGAAAATAACCTAGTACTCAAATAATAAACTAAAATAGATTTTAAACAAACGGGATATATTTCAAAATATTCCAAGGGGCTTCAAACTGGAATTCCAACCCGTTACTTAATGACTTGTATTCCTCCTTAGCAGCTTCCAAGATGACATCCTCAGTAGCATTTAAACGGGTGTCGTCAATTTTGGTATAAAGATCGTTGAATAATAGAACTTCGGTTTTCATTTCATACCATCTTGCTAAGATGTCTAGTTCGTCACGATCGTTTCTTGTAGCCATTCGGTTTTCAGCATTGAAAATATTTGTTAAACGGCTCCAAAACATTGGATCGTTCAACTTGCTTGTCTCGTACACATGAATATAAGCATTTGTAAGAACCAAGAACTCTTCATTGCTCCATGATATAGAACTCATTACTTGTCTACATTTCATAGTTGAACTTTTTGAATTTATAGTCAAACCAGTTCATTTCATAGTCAAATTTCACTGACCGATATGACAATACTATAGAATGTACTTGTCTGCATTTCATAGTTGAACTTTTTGAATTCATAGTCAAACCAGTTCATTTCATAGTAAAAAAGAATTGTCCGTAATATGATTTATTCTATAAATGGGTGTCACTCATTATGAAAAATTTAACTAAGAAAGTAACTCCGATTTAAAAGAATAAGAAGGCTAATGGCATACTGCAATTGCGGAGGAGAACATATCGTTAGGATTTCGGGTACAGCTAAAAACCCAGGAAGATTGTTTTACGCTTGCCCGTATTTGGTATCATGTTGTTAACGTTATTCAAATTTAAACCCTCGTGTTTACATCACAAAAATTTATTTTCTTACTGTGAATATTAAATTTAACAGGGACCAAAATGCGGGTTTATCAGTTGGGTTGATGAAGAGAAGGACCAATCTTCTATGGTAATAGCTAAAGTAGCTAACTCTAATAAGCTCTTTCAATCAAAAAATAAGAAGTTAAAGATAGCATTGGTTTGTAGTTGGGTGTTGTTCTTGGCAGTTCTTGTTTACAAGTTGTAAGCTTTTCAATATTGTTTTTATGGTTTTGAAGTTGTTAGGTCAATAAATTGTTGTATTTGTAATGTTAAAACAAATGTTGTAGTCGTTCTTATGTTGTATGTATTGATAAGTAATTAGTAGGTCATTAATTTGTTGTAATTATCGTAACGTTATATTTTTTGCCATCCGTTGAGTAAACTGTAAAAATAAACTAATAATGAAATCCAACATTAATTTGTATATACATTTATATAATCCAACTACATAGGACCAAGACTAGACCCCCAAATAATTTTTGCCATCCGGAGACGGAACTCTAAAGCTGCGTTCTTTGGGTCAATAAGAACACGTATTGGTTGACCTGAAACCAATTGCTCCATAAACATACAAAGAAAAACACCGCAATCTCCCAAATGACTATTTTGTTGGGGAACGTTTTCTTCATAAATGAATTGCATATTCAATGGAATCCTTGGGATGTTCCTCCGGGCCCAATACTTAATCTTGTCCAAATAATTTGCCACCCGACGTTCAAATTTGGAAAAGATTCCTTCAGATTGGAATTTTTCATAAGCACCTCTACCAAGACTGTCATAAATATGCACTTCGATTGACGCTAATCGTAGTTCCCCAAATAGCCAATGATTAGGGGATGAATGAATCGACAATAAGACCTGTATAAGGATCAGAAAATAAAATTATGTTTATTTACATCACAATACAAAAACATAACAAAAAAACGATATTATTTTCAATATAAACTATTAAGTTTACCGTATCAACATCCCACCAAGCAACCATGAAGTTGGGGTACGTAGCAATACCAGCCATAAACGCCCTCCAGTCCTGTCCTTCTTCCAAAGCATGAGAAACAAAAAAATTTGGAGGCATTATTGTATGTCGGTCGCTCTCAAACCGTCTCTCCATCAAAAGTCGGTACTAAATGGTTATATGCTGCACACATGATACTTTTGTTTTTGACTAAAAAACAATTAACTTTTAAAAGAATTAATTAACAATTAACTTACCGCTGACTCCAACCATCCGTCGTGTGTATGCCCAAACAATGAGCTCCAAAAATCTCTATCTAACACGAAATTAAACAAACGATGTTGGACATCATATGAATGCAATACATAATTTTGGATGACATCCTCACCGCCTGCTACGTAAGGTTGCAGGCGCAACATGGAGAAGTCATGAGCAACACCAAAAACTGGAGGAGGAACGGGGCTTGTTGATTTCATATCAACCTTTTTTTTTGTTCTTCTTTTTTGCTTCGGTGTCGTGTGCAACTAAAAACAATATTAAAATGTTTAAATCTATATCTTTCAGATAATTCACATAAACATAAAATCATCAGTTTATAAATAAAACGAATACCTCGGTGTAAGGAGGGCACAAATATTGTGATGGTTTTCGACTTCTCGGTTTATCGGGTGTAACTTCTTTGTCATCATCATCATCATCATGAAAATAATCTACATTTCCCGTTATTATTAGTTCGTCTTCGTCCGGCACATCATCATCAAATTTGTTCCCCGCATTGTCATTCCTCTCCTCCCACTCCTACATTAAAAATAATACTTTATACTTAATAACGAAATACACATAATTTAATAAGCAATAATATCTAAATAAACAAAATATTTATATTAATGTAACTATAATAACCTCTTTAACTTCACTATAATCATTTACATCAAACACATCATCATCAAATTTGTTCCCCGCATACTCATTCCTCTCCTCCAACACCTACATTAAAAATATAACTTTTTACTTAATAACGAAAGACACTTTATTAAAAAGTAATTATTAAAATCGTAAAGGTAACATCTATAACAACCTTGTCGTCTTGAGTATCACCAAAAACATTTTCAGTTGTATTGTTTTTATTCATCACTTCATCTTGCACAACCTATATTTTCAAATATAAAATATGAACACAGGTATTCATATATGTTAATAAAATTTAATAAATAATGTAGCGTGTAACTAACTTGTTCATCATAATTTCTTTGTGACACTGTCGTATCATCAAAAAAATGTCGTTCCAAAATTGGTCATTATTCACTTCTTCAACAAAAACCTCTGTAGGTTGTCGGTTCATAAACACATGCTGCTCCAGTGCATGTAGCCGTTTCAACACCTCGTCTAGCTTGTGTTTCCCACTGCCCCGACCTCTACCATGAGAGCGACCACTGGACGACATACTAGACGAAGATTCGTCTTGTCTCCTAAAATGGTCCCGTACTGGGGATGTAACTGCTTTCCCTTCACCATATACATACTCTTAAAATGACATATAATAAAAAGATGTCATCTTACCATCACCCGGTAACATGTTTTGTCTTGGTGGTAACCCCTCCTAAAAAATTAAACATATTAAAAATGCATATAAAAGTATAATAATCAACTTTATTAATAATAAACGAAATATTTTTAAACCTGCATCTTTGACCAAATCTTGTTCACGTCAACCCATTTCAATTTTTTTTGTTCCACTCAATCGTTTCATCCGATGCAAGTCTTTATTTTTTCTCGATGCAAATCCACATGCACGAACAGCCGGAATCATCTCATATATCCATATTTACAATTTTTTACAATTACAGTAATAAAAGTTAAAATTAAAATAAAAAACATAACAATAAAACAATTTAAATATAAGAAAATTTTTATACCCTTATTGGAGCCGTAAATCCTGAGACGGAGTACTTTAAAGTTTGACCACGCTCAGGAAGTGATAAATAATTATGTATCTTATTCCATGTATCCTCAAGGTCAACATAAGTAAAATCCCAGAGATAGCTACCCCAAGCGAAGCTAACAAAACAAAAAAACAAAATTGATTATTATATAAATTATAACTTTAATAAAATAGAACTTTTAACGTAAACAAAATATACCTATTCCAAAGATCCAAATTTTCAGCCAAATAAAACCAATCTTGTGGCACCCGATCGTTAACTTCTTTGCCCAAAAAACCTTCACACAAAATGTATATCAAACATACTCTAACTGCATCAACGTCGTCAAGTGCTAGGAATGTTTGATTTAAAATTAAACTTTTCAGGTCGCCGATTTTCACCGAACTATTAGTATGGTCCGGAAATAGCCGTTCACGCAGTAAACATCTTTTTTTACTGCTTATTAATTTTTCTGACCCTTTTCTTCCAATGTTTTATGGATACTCCCCAAAATTGAAGCCGGTAATCAAACAAAACTCTTCCGGCCCATAAACCATTTTCGTATTGCCTACTCGAAAATATAAACGTTTTATTCCATCTGGGGATAAATCAGGGTCCGGCCGGATCTGATGAAGGAACATTTTATGAAACAATAATGCGCCCCCTTGTAAACGAGAGACATCAATAAAATAACCAAAGACGGTATCTCTGAAAATAGCACGTCGGACATCATCTAAAACTTCAAATACTTCCCATATGTTACCGTCAGAGCCTTTTAAGTTCGCAAAGGCTTTTGTATTCATTAAACTTAAATCATGCTGCAAAAAAAACACAAAAACAAATTAGATAACTAAAAAATATTTTTTTTAAAATATATGATTACGAACTGCAAATACAATTTCTTAATTACTAATATATATATTTCCGATAAAAAACAATAACATACACATATATAAACAATTTTCCAAGTTATACAACAAATATATTTACGATAGAAAACAATATCATACATAATTATATAAACATTTTATTAAACATATTTTCAACTTAAACGACAAATATATCAACGACAAATTTTCAACTTAAACGACAAATATATAAACAATTTTTATCTTTCTAATTAAAACTAACATTTTATAACCATATAAACAAAAGAAATTTAAAAATAAAACGACAAACAAACTAACAGTTTTGCAAGTTATACGACAACTTTATACAAATTTTCAACTTACACGACAAATACAAACAATTTCTAACAATATATATACAACAAATTTTCAACTTATACAAATGTTATACTTATACGACAAACACAAACAATTTCTAACAATATATATACGACAATTTTGAAGTTATACAAATGTTATACTTATACGAAAAATATATATACAAACGACTATTTTGCACTTTATATAAACAATTATACGATAAAAATATACAAGATTTCAGGTTATACTACAACTAAAAAAACAACAAAAATAACAAATTGTAAACATTATCTACGCAGTCTCTAGTTGTCTCTACTTGCATTTAAACTTCAAGTATACTAAAAAAATATTAAAACTATCAAACACAACAAAATTACCCTTTTTTAACACTAAATAATACAACAAATGATAAAATAAAGAGATTGTTGACATTAAAAGAGTTAAAATCTAACCATATTTGCGGGATTGTTGACATAATCCTCCATTTTCTTCAAAAACTAGCCAAAATTCTGAAAGAAGCCCAAAGTTAGAGGGAGTTTTTGTGTAGAGAAGGGTGAAAAATGAAGAAAAAAAAAACGTTTTTATAGTCAAAATCGAGGGCATTTCGCAGATGAGAAGTAATTTCGTAGATGGGGCTTCTCATCTGCGAAAGTACAAGTACCTAAAGCATTTAGGTACTTGTACTTTCGCAGATGAGAAGCCCATTTTTATAATTTCGATTTTTTTTGGCTATTTTTGTAATGCAATTAGTGTAAATGACTATTTTTGTCATTTTCTCTAAAAAAAATTTGTTTTAAGTCTATTGATTGTTTATAATCTTATTAACATTTATTCCATATTACTTTTCACTTTCAGCACCCCTGTCGTTTTCACAACATTAATCATTTAATTCTCTCACAATGAATTATCAAGTATAAGTGAACGATTATATCGAAGAATTATGAAGTAGAAAGTGTCTTGTTTTATAAAGTCAAATTTTGAAAAAAGTTATTTCTAACTTTTTTGTATTTACATATTCTAAAACACGAGAATGATTTTAATTGCTTCGATGGAATCAAACTTTTTTACTTATAATTATTATTTTCCCAAAAAAGAGACCCGTGTCTCAGCAAATTTATTGAATAATTAAAACGATTACAACAAGTTTTAATAGTTGACAGTTACACAATGATTTTAACCATATAACCATATACTGCTATAATAAGAATCAATACCAAAGGGCTTCTAGTCCAGCGGTATCAGGTGGTGCCTTTGCTCTTTGAGGTCGAGAGTTCAAGTCCCGTCGTGGACATAGGTGAAATTAGGTGTTATTAGTTTAGAAGTAGATTAGATTTGCCGGTTTAAGGAAAAAGTAAGAATCAGTACAAATCCAAATCCAAATCCTCTTTGTAATCTAAAAAGGCCCATGTATTCCATCACCCCATCATAAACCTTAGCTTAATAGAGTGACAACCCATGCAACTAACATAACTAAAATCTTGCAGCCCAAAAAAACATGACAACATACCAAATCAAAGAAAAAATGTACCACAATTCACTCCTAAGTCTATGCACCGAAACTATACAGTTAACAAGATAAAAATATGAGTGAATTGGCCTTTTGTAACACCTCAAATTACAAGACATTTTTTTTTTCATTTTTAATTCTCAAAATATTACTCATAACTTCAAGTCATCACACAAATTGTAAGTTATTATAAACACAATATCAGAGTATCCCAAAATCCTCAAATCTTCATAAGCCGACGGATGTGTACAATCATGCCTTCATCTTCTCAGAATCTACAAAAGTATCTGAAACACAATTAACTCAACACGGTAAGCAAGAAGCTTGGTGAGTTCCCCAAAATACCACATACACAAATAATTAGCCTCTCATGGCTAAGAACAGAATGCACAATAACACATATCTCTGTATAAGCAAATGGGACCCTCTGGTCAATGACACGAATAAGACCCTTCGGTCACAAATAGATTACCATACATGTAAGTATAGTGAGAAGACTCACCTCGTAAAGTAAAGCAAGTAAATCCCACACCCGAACTTCCGGTCTAGTCTCTGCCTAACATATATCACATATACCTCTAATTAATAATTGACATGAACAACCCTTAAAATGTTAGACCAAGTCCTCTACTAAATCTCAGGAGGGTAAAAGACCATTTTGCCTCTCAAAAGTCCACATCTTGACCAAAACCCTAAAGGTCAAAGAAATTCAACACCCAACGCGTATGGTGAGCGTACATCCCTTTACACTGGGTGTACAGCTAGCCATGCATGCATCAGGGTGGACTCAGCGCTACGCTGCGCGTAACTGGGGGTACGCACATCGTACGTCCCAAACTCATTTTTCTTACTCTCCCAGTCTTAATCCATTAAGACAATTGCTACAATCTCACATCTGGGCTAACTAGAGCCTATTACTTCACAAAGTTAGTGACTTTAAGCCTTAACATGGCTGGACAAGTCTAAAACTGATAAACTCTAATCCTTTACTCACAAAAATCCACATATCTCATGCATGGAGAGATCTTGATGACCAAGATCTCATTTTTATGAATCCAAACGACTAAAAACACCTAAAAGGACAGGTATTATGCTCTGGAGTTCATCAAACTCATAAAGTTTCAAGCTTGGGACATAAAACCCTAAAAATGGACCAAAACATGAACTAATCAAAATAATGAGAAAGGTTTGAATTTGATACCTCTGGATGATGCACCAACCATAATTGGTAAGACTTGACCCGACCTGACATGGTCCATTTGGGTTGCATGGCATCATGCATTTGGATAGACTATAATGAGAGAAATAACACTTAAGGTTTGTTAATATATTATAAGTTATAATATATTAATAAGATTATTTAATTATTATTGATCAAGAATTAATCTAGAATTAATTAAGTGATCAAAAGAAGACTAATTAAATATATGGGTTGATTGTGTAAATCATCCATACTTATATAGTGGGCTAATGCTACATGGATTATCTAGTTGGGCTAAAACCCATATGATGCTTCATGGTGTTTTGTACCCATGGATCCAAGGAAAATGGAAAGTCATGACAATTAGGGTTTACACTAATTGTAACACTATATAAAGATCATACTCTTGGAAAAATCGGCGACTATGTAGATAGAGAAGGGATAGCCGATTTTTATGAAGTGTTCTACATTTCTCTCAAGGTTTTTCCAAAAGCAATTGATGTTGTGTGAACCATTTTAGGTGTCACACTTAGGGCACTAGGCACTCAAGCTTCATGAAGACTTTCTACATCAAGAGGTATGTATTCTATCTTGTTATATTCATTGTTTTGTATGCTAGATTAGGATAATACCTTGGAAGTTCATATTTGCATGTATAATAGAGAAAACATATATCCAAGGTATTTAGGGTTGCATGTACACTTAGGAGTGTTAGAATGCTCAAAACCCAATAGTGGTATCAGAGCCTAGGCTTGTTTTCAATTATACTTGATGCAAATTGCTAAAATGAAAAATGCTAAAAAAATCGATTTTCTGGCTTTCTGGGCACTGGACTCGCCGAGTCCACTGATGAACTCGCTGAGTCCATGAGGAAAATCATCCTACTCGTCGAGTAGGTTCATGCACTCGACGAGTAGGAGCCCCAGACAACATATTTTCGAGTTTTTTGGCTGGAATTGGACTAGGAACATTACCCTAAGATGTTTTTGAACTTATAAACTTGTTTTTGATGTGGTAATGTTCATGCTAATCCAATTTCAAAGATAATTTTCAATAGATTCATGTTTTGTATTAGTTTAAGTGTTATGCTAATTACATGAAAAAGTTTGATTCCAATTATCTTGTTCATATAAGTTGCTTAGATTAATAGATAAGGTTGATTGATTATGTGTCTTTGATCCATTTTAATCTAAGAATTGATTCTAAAATGTGTTTGTGTAACTTGTCCTCAAGTTACATGAAAAGTCACATTAAAGTTTCTTAAAACTCATAAAAGTTGGCAAAGGTTACAAATATGAAGAATCTTGTTCTCATTAAATGGTTTTATGACTCCATAACTTGTCCTCAGGTTATGGAAAGTTAAGAGTCACTTCATTAAGTAATAAAACATGTAACTTTAATTAATTCCATAAGTTACAAAATAAAGAAAAGTTACATTCTTTAATAGTTTAAAGTCTTCCATAACTTGTCCTCAAGTTGTGGAACTTGAGGAGTCTTTTAATTAAAACTACTTTAAACACATAAGTTATGGAATTAATTAGTTTTGAATAGTTTTAAAACTTGCCCTCAAGTTTTGGAATTTGAAAAGTTTTCTCTTATGAATACTTTAATTCCAAGTTAAGCCCTTAGGATTTTAAAAGTTAAAATTCAATCCTTATACTTTATAATATTATAAGTCAATAATATATATATATATATATATATATATATATATATATATATATATATATATATATATATATATATATATATATATATATATAAGAGTAAAAGTCAGTCTTACCGTTAGTAGGCCTCATTCATGAAGCTGGTCTATAAGGAGGGTATAAGGTTACTGCCTATAAAATGGCAGTTTAATGGGTGTCCACTCTCACCTACCGCTTCCTTGACTGGTGGAGGGTCGTTAGCCGAACGGGTAGGACAAAGACTATAAGTTCTCCCTTCATTAAAAGTATTAATGATAAATACTAAGTAACTAAACACTTATAAGTCCCAATTTTAGTCACTTAGGAAAATGTGAATAAGGTTCTAACCCATGAAATTACACTTGGCACTTTGCTTAAGTCAGTTGGTGGAGCATGTGTGGTTTACCGGCACACTAGCTTGATTTAACAAGGTAGGCAAAGGGTTTCTTAAAGTTTAATCATAGGCCGGTGGAGCGTGTGTGGTTTACCGGCACATCGGTTGGGTGATAAACATTTAAGAGTACCAAGTAATTTGCATGGTTACTTCACACCTTGTTTTGTGATCCTCGGTATCCCAGTCACAAAACCTAAAGGGCACACTCGAGAGTGAAACATGCCATTGAAAAGTTCAATCAATCTCAAAAGATCTAGGAGTTTCAAATCCAATTAAAACTTAAATATATTTCGTTTTTCTTGGTGGAAATTGGTAAATCGTCATTTACCTACCTTCAACTATTTTATAACTTGGATTACAGCATCACTCTTCCAGTTATAAATAGGTTGTTGGGTCCTAGCCTTAATATTTCATATTGGGTGTTATATTAAGGCCTTTAAATCAACTAAACTTGAATATCTCCCAAAAGATGTCTAGTTCAGACATCTATGATCTTCCCAAATCTCTTGGAACTTCACTTCCACCACCTCCTCCAATTATTCTCCTTAACCCACAAGTTTAAGGTCACTCAAGCCCTATTGGCAAGGCAAGGTCTAGGTGTGATCACATCTTGGAGATGAAGTCACATATTGACAAGCCGGGAGAGTTGGGTGTCAAAGTCTTGAGAAAGTTGGATGTTCAATCACTTTCTAAGTCACATAGTGAGTTCCTTTGGGACTCCTATGAAACAGACTATGACAAGACCCTTAATGATCTTATCTATTTGCTTGGTACTGCTCAATAAGCAATGATTTGGAAGGCTAGTAAAGCAAATGTGATTGGGAGATCAACTTTCCTAAACTTTATGGACATGGACAATAGTGACACAGGAAATCTAGAAAAGCATTATCTTCCCAATGGAAAGGGATTGGCCATAGTCAACTTGGTTGACAAAATGGTAAAGAGAAAGGCTAAGTCTGAGATAGTCCCATGTACTATTACCTAAGGGTCCATATGTTTCTATTGCCAAAGGAAGGGGATTTGGTTACGAAGCTGCCAAACTTACCTAAGGATGGTAAAGTCAATAAGTTTGACTTTATTTCAGGTAAATTCCATTGTCTAACTCTATTAAGTTCCTACTTGGAGATTCTTATTACATGATGTGGCTGGGTCACATGTTGATGTTTTAAGAATCAAAGAAAAGTAAAGAAACTTAAAGGAAGTACATGCTGATTCTAATTGCGAAGATGGATTTCAATCGCATGGTTCGATGATCAGAATTTTGAGTAGCTGCTTAAGAGTTATGATAAATTGCTTAGGAATAGATAACAACAAGTTTTCATATAGATTTGCATTGTAAGGATTAGTTTTTCCGCAAAGTTTTAAAATAAAAGAAAAGTTTTTAATTTCATTTATTTTAAGTATCCTTATAATGGCCTTTGTGAAAGAAATTGTTGTTTATATGATTCCATTGTTTATATATATCCAATTCAATATTTCAACGAGAACTGAAATCTAAATCAATTATATGCCATCATTGCATGCCATCTAGTCGTCACACTTCATTTAACCATACAATGCGGATGTTCTAAGCTAGATAAGTTCGTACTTGGTTAGGATTTTGTATTGATTTATATATATATATATATATATATATATATATATATATATATATATATATATATATACACTAGGTTATAACCCATGTACCACACAGGTGATCATTTAAAATAACATTAATAATAACGAAAATATAATGATTAACTATAAATTTGCTGCACTTCTTTATAAGTCTAAATCATGGATTTATAAAGAACTATTTACATACTTTGCTTTTCATTCCATTAGAAATCTACCACATTTTTTGCAAAATCTACCACATCAATAAAATTCATATTAAAAATACACTAAAAGCCACCTAAACACTCATAAATAGCTTAGTATTTTCAAATATACACTAAAAGAATTATTTTTTGTCTAGTTGGATACAACTAAAATGAGAAATAGGTACAAAACTTATATTAAAAACTTCTAGTCATTTACATCAAGTCACCAAAGGAAAAGAAAGATAGCTTGTTGCTAGGGAAAAAAGATACTTCAAGTCATTTCGTTGTTATTTTAATGTATTTTTTAATTTAAATACAAAAATAAAACATAAAATATACATCAATATTACTTGTTATGAGTGTGGAGAGATATATTAGTAACATGTGATTCTAAGAGGCATAAAGTTTTAAACATGACATGATTCTTTCAAAAATTCAATAAATTTTTGAAAACTAATAAAATGATAAAGTTTCACATAGAAGTTGAAAATCTAGGAGATCTAAATTTTATGTATAACTAACAGAAATAAATGAAAATCAATAAATAGTAAGCACCATTGAAATCAATAGTCCTAGTGATTGAAACAAATTTTAAGATTTTTTTTATGTGTAACTTAATCTCAATACTGATGCTGCTGAAATTATTCTAAAGAGAAGGTGATGGTAGATTCTTGCGTGGAAATTAAGATATAATCTCATTTTTGGAACTGATTTGGCCGATTTTGCCCTTGATAATGCAACCCATGTTCATCAATGTTGATTTTGGATTTTTTTTATGAAAGACATGACTTGGAGTGGAAATTGAAATTGAAATTTCATTTTTATCCTTGACTTGGTCAATTTTGCCCTTGCCCGTGTACATCAATGGGCAAAAATGAATCAACTGTCCTAAATGCCTATAAGGTAGCGTTTCGCACACCCACTTTTTGATTACAGCTCCTCTTACTGTCAACACCTACATCAAATTGTTTATAATCCACAAAAATTACAGCAAAGTCGAATAAAACATGAGCAAATGAGTGGTTTACTTTAAGTATCTAGGTATTACACCACATTTTTTGAGCTTTCAGGGAAAATTCAACATATAAACATGTTTTAACCAACCAAACACACCAAATAATCGACTTGATGTAAATTGAGACAACAAATAGGATGTTATAACTAACACAAATCAGACATTTTCAAAATAAAAGTCATAAAAAGGGACATCTGCAAAGCTGTTGTAAAGGAGGGACATATAAGCAAGATGTTGTAAGATTTACATCAAGTTATTATTCACTCTTGACCTCATCCAATGGGGTATTTAAATCATTCTTTTTGACTTTTTTGGACAATCACCACTTGTTTATCATACTTCATTATATTTTTTTTCCTACTCAGAGGATGTAAGGGGAGTTATAGGAAACAAAATTTGAAAGCATGTTTCTATTTCTTGAATTTAGCCTAAATTTGAAAGGGTTAAATCCAAAAAAATAATAGAAAATACCTTGAGTGATTTAGATATCTTATCAAGGTGTTTGATATCTAATTATGCATAACCACTGAAAGAGTATCAACCTACTTCAAAAGATTAACAAAATCAAGATGTTTCCCTATTACAGGATAACATTCCAGTACAAGAGAATTTAATAATCTTCATTAATAATTAGATGAACTAATCATTTTTAATCAGATGCACATCCAAGTACATGGTCTGTATAACACGTTTCTATAATCAGGGTACCCATGAGTCAACTATAAATGTTTAAAGATATTTAAGGCCCATTTTATTATCCTTTAAAACAAATAAATGAGACACATACAAATAATTTAATCATTGTATGGATATAATTTTTACGCTATTGAATAGAGTAAAAAAAATAAAATACAACTCACCTTGGCATTAAATCGAGCACATGGTAGGCATAATCTTCAAGACAATCACTTGAATTGCTTCAACTTTTATTTGATTTTTACTATTGGTTGTTGAATTGGTACGGGCTTTTCATTCTCCAAATTCATGTTCTTTAGCACAATCTCTTCATGCTGTGTTCCATCTTCATTTACATAACATAAGGTAAGAAAAATATTGTTTCGATGAAGACTTAGAGAGTGTTATTTGGTATCAATTGCATTATACAAAAAATAATTACTTACAGTGAATCCCAAACAAAAATAAAAATAATTTTTTTTTGTAAATTAAAGAAGATACAAGAAACATACCAATTGAACATGCTTTTTTTGTGATTCAAATTATGACCTCCATGATTGTGAACCTATAAAGACTGAAATGAAGAAATCTGAAAGTGAGATACATGCATGATTCGTGATTTAAGCCCTGATTTTATGGGATTTAGATGGAATTCTTGACATAGTACAATTAAAAATAGAATGAATCAGATCAACATTCACACATAATCCGACCAAAATCGACAAATAGAATGAATCGGATCAACATTCATTTGAAATCGCACTCCAATATCAGAAAAATATGGGAGGATAGTCGATTTTACCTTGGTTCGTCGACATCAGTTCCTTTCTCGTTCTCTAATCAACAACGATTGCAAAGAGTGTTGAATGACTTTTAGGGTTTTCAGAGAGAGAAATACGAGGTATATTGATTCGATTTTCATCCTGATTTATTGGGAGTGTGATGAAAATATTGCTGATTTTATGTGATTTAAAATGGAGAAGCAAAATGACGACACGTGGTGTAATATTGATTTAAGAGTTTGACACATGATATGACACATGGCACAATGATATTAACACTATTTATTTATTAGAAAGAAATATATATATATATATATATATATATATATATATATATATATATATATATATATGGTAATTTGGAAGCTTCGAAACACAAATTTCTACGATTCTTATAAAATACAGACGGGCAATATTTTTGATAGCATAATTTTGTATTCTTTTTCTTGGTTTAAGTTTAGGAAGTCTAAATTAATTTCTTGGATTGATTGGTTAATGAATTGTATGTATTTTTCTCTCTAGCTTTTTGATAGTTGTGAATTTTTAGTTTTGTTTGTTGTTTATATATATATATATATATATATATATATATATATATATATATATGGTTAGGATCAAATATGAATCCCAATTATTGTGTGAATGTATGACAAAATTCTAACCATTAGATTAAAAAGAATGGATGAATGTGATCCTAAGGTACATGTTATTAATATGGACTTGCATTTACTATATAACTTAATTTAGTTAATTATATGGGAAAAATTGTAAAAATGGCTAATAATATATATGGAAATTTCGGATTATAAGCAAGTTGATTAGCAATTCTCCCTTTTTTAGGCAAAATAAGTATATATGGAAGTATAAAATTTACGTTTGAAGTTTTCAAATGACTTCCAGATTTTCATCTATTCAGAATACTCACATAATAAATTCTTAAAGAATACCTAAATGTAGCAATGCTCACTGAATTCTTAAAGAATGAAGTGTTTTTGATCAATTATTATTCCAAATACAACATATTGTTCTTAAAGAATATTCAAATGTAGTATTGATTTGTTGAATTCTTAAAGAATATATTATTATAGAACTGTTATTATTCACACGCATCACATTGTATATAAGTTAAAACTGAAATTCTTAAAAGAATACCATAGTCAACTATTTACATAACCCTACATTTTGAAGAATTCTGTAAACAACTATTTACGTAAATCTATATATACACGTAGGATCATGCAACCTCTTGTACAAGTTGATCTTGTGCGAGTTCTGATTTTCGTTGTTGGGGTGCTTCTTGTACTAAAACTACAATTAAAACAAATATTATTAGTAGCATACAACACCAAAGTAAAGAATCCATATTTACAATCATAATTCCTTAAAAATATTTTACATAGTATTCATATTAATAACAACAAAATTTCAATTTTAACAACTTTCTATTGTATGATGTGAAACAAATGTTGATATATTCTTTTAGCATTTATCATGTGACATGTATGGATAAAAAAAACAAAACATTCCTTGTGAATATATAGACAAAAGAAACATACACATTCTTGTAGAATATAGGATTTCTAATCCCATTCTTTCATAGTTTTAACAAAGAAATAGATAACATCTGATTAACTCTTAGAATAAGTGATGTTTAAAAAAATTAAGCATAACTAATGGAGATATGTGTAGATGAACAATCCTAAATAAAAACAAAAAAATACATACCAGTAAAATGTGAAATTTAAGAACTAATGGAGCTATTAAAGACCTGCATCGCCACCACTTTTGTTGGATGCACTTCTAGGTTCCGATTTTTTTTGTTTAAATGTATAGAGTGCCTTGATTTTTTTGTTTAAATGTATGGAATGCCTTGGTGTTTAATTCCATACCCAAAATCATTCACCTACATTGATAAATATAAAGACAAAAACACATTTTTTTTTTATTTTGACAGAAATCAATAGAATAATTGGCAAAAAAAAGGTTAAATGAAAATAGACTGATATGTACAAGAAATTACAACAGGCCCTTAGTGAATGTAGAGAAAAATTCATGGATTCAAAACAGAGGGTTGAATTGAAGGGTAGTATTCATAATTAGGTTAGATACTTATGTAATACTACTATGTTAATACTTCCATTGATTACAAATTGAGGCATTGAGTATTCACTGCATTTGATTAAAATTTCAGTACTTTGAATAATAAATTAGCCATGGAGGATGCGTCAAGAAGAGTCTAGCAAACAGAAGCAAGACCTAACCCGAATTAGATAACAAAATCCAAACCCAAGTCACTCCCAATCATAAAATTACTTCTAATTTAGATGCTTAATGTAAATTATAGGAACAACGAAGAAGAAATTACGAGGGGAGAACCCATTAAAATGTGTTTTTTTACTTGGGATGAGTGAGTCTAATACCAGAAGTGGAAAACATGACAATAAAGGACTAAATTGAAAGTGTTTCTTGAAAGCAACACCGATAGAGCATCTAGATGATGATGATGATAAGTGGTACGCCTTTCAGCAAGTTTTGATGGGTACGAAAGCATTCGATATCATGTATTGCTTGAGGGGAGCCGTCGGTGTTTGCTTTTCTTATCAATATTTTGTCGCTTGAGGTGAGGCGTTGATGGATAACTTGAGTCGTCGGAGAGGAGGGTTTATGGGAGGGTGTCGATTACCGCCGAATGCATCGTCGTCGTTGAGGAAAGCCAACGAGGCTGTACACAGGGAATGAGTCGGTGATGTTCCAAGTGGGGGGGGGGGGAGTAGGGTTAAAAAGAAAGGAATTGATAAATAGGATGAGATGATAGTAAAATGTTAAGGAATTAATTATACTGCCATAATTAATAATTGCTAAAGTTACAGTTGTACCCCTACCAAATGAGTGGTCCACAATTAGCCACACATTCACACAATACTTATTGTTTATATATGAACTTAACTCTCTCTCTCTCTCTCTCTCTATATATATATATATATATATATAGTTTAAGTTTAATGACCTTAATTTTACTTTCATACAAACATTGTTCTTTAATTTCATACAATGAACAACACACCTCAAACTAAGGTTTTGAACACCAGATTGGTGACCGAGCTGGTCGTCTTACGGTTCGAACGTTTAATTGGTCCAATTGATTGGAACTATCTTAAAAACCGAAAAAACCAGTTGATGTCTGTGACAACCTGAAATTCTTTCCGTCATTGTAACCCGTTCCGTCAATAAAATTCGTCGTTTTCGAATTGTATCCGTTTCGTTATTAAATTAAGTCATTAAATTTGGGTCGTTTATTATGACTTAATGGGTGTTCAAACACGATAATAACTCAAGAAAATATTCTAAATTAATAATTAGAGAATTTTTAGTTTCGAACATATCAGGTTACGGCAACTTAATCGGGTGCGACCAAAAGCCTCGTCTAACGTCAGTATCGGGTAGAATTCCACCGGACCATAAACTCAACCCCTATATAAAGGATTGAGTGACATAATTTTGAAGCTTTTTCTCTCTCTTAAATCACTCTCTCCCACTACTCTCTCTCTAAAACTCGAAATTGATCCAAAACCCCCCTTTCAAGCCTCAAATTGGTAAGCAATCTATCCTAACTTGTTGTTTAACTTCATTGGTATGAAAATCTATGTTTGAATCACCCAAAAAACCCATGAACATGTGTTTAAGGTTGGGAGCACCTCCCAAAACCGTGAACACCTCTAAAGAGGGTTTTGAAGCCCTAAAACCCCTCCAAACCACTTCTAGTGCTTAGTTAAGACCTTTGGACTTGCAGGAATGGACTTAGAGCACCAAAATCTTATCATTTAGGGGGTAAACATGAGTTTACGACCCAAGAGCATGCTTGGACCGTAAAACCTCATTCATAGACCTTAAACACCTTTTAAAGTGTTAAATTACCCCTTAAACACCTCCAAAAGCCTCCATGAACTTCCATGAGTGCATAGAGCCTTATAATCCTTCAAGAAATGCACCAAAACATACACAAATGGGAAAAACTTGAGTTTACGGCCCAAGAACATTCTTGTACCATAAACACACCTCCTTAGACCATAAAATCCTCCAATGGGTGTTAAAGTGCCTTTAACACCTTGTATGGCTTGGAATTGGACCTAGAACTTTGTATGCTTAAGCTACAACCACTAAAACCCATGAATCATGGAAAAACATGAGTTTATAGTTGTAAACTCATGTGTTTAAGGTAGTAAACTCCCAAGAACATCTTCATAGACCGTAAACTACTTTTCCAAGGTCAATTCAAGTCCCAATCACTTCCTAAGCCATGGAATCAACCCTAAAACCTTTCTTTGTTCATTGTAGTGACCTAGGACCACCAAAAAACCTTAAGACATGAAACAAAAGAGTTTACAGCCGTAAAATCATAGTTTACTGCCGTAAACTCCTCAAATGGTCCTTAGGATGTTCAAATCTCATTCAAATGCATTGAAACCAAGCCTAACATCACCCATCATGAGTTATAAGGCTATTTAGCAACCAAGAACACCCCCACCATGAGTTTACGGCCGTAAACTCATGGGGAGTGGGTCATTTGGACCGTAAACTCCTAAAGGAGTTTACTCTTGAAGAGTAAACTCCATATCCAAGCCATACTCGTCCATAGATGCTACCCGGGTCACTCCAAACACTTGAATTGAAGTGTTTTCGCGTCTAGAAGTGTTTACTCTTATCTAATTAGTGGTTTGAAGTCTAATTTGATACAATTGTGCATCATTTCATATTACATAGGAACCTCACGCGTTATCAATCCCCGATATGACACTTAGCATCCTAGACGACACATTCCTCGACTGGTGAGTTCATACCCCTACGCCTTTTTCAGTGTTTTTCAATGTTTTCAAGGGGGAATACAAGCACAATATAAATGTTTTCGAAACTTAAAACTGATGTAATTCTATAAATATCTGGCAAACTTTTAGATATCTTTACCCCTTAGGTATTATCCTGAGCATAAGGGATGTTTTATCGAATATAACCACATGGATTTCAGTAAAGGAAACAATCAAACTAATCAAATTATTATGGGAATAATTTGGGATCTTCAGTTCTCGTTTTGTGTGTTCGGAGTTCATGCAATGTTAATAGATAAACTATGTCTGATTCGGTTTATCTCTGTTTAATGTAAAGTATTATACCATATATTTTCTTTGTATTCTACTATTTATACGTTATTATGTTTCGAAACGATTATTATGTTTGTTAACGATCGAGTACACTGTGAATAATTTAATATTAGCTTGTGAGATTCGTCTTCATTAAACCCTTTGGGTTATCAGTAAATCCTCCCCGGAAGTGTAACCAGAGTCTCCTAGAGGGAGAGCGTGGAATTTGTGAATAGATCTCTTCGGGACTGACAATCCCACACCTTAACTGCTAGTTATAGTTAGGTGGGCACGCCTGGGGTGACAAATTCTGGATATCGTCCGACGCCTGAAGAATGTCAAGGAGGTCTCATAGTCATATCAACATGGTTACCTGACTCACAATACGTATTAGTATAAGTTTATTCACGGATTGTTATATCTATCTTTGATCTATTACGGGATGGTATTCCCATGGTTTTTAATAGTTTTAAGTATTAAAACTATCTAGTACGGGATGGTATTCCCATGGTTTTCAATTTTTAGTTTTATGTATTAAAACTACCTACTGTGATACGGGATGGTATTCCCATGGTTTTCAGTCTAAAGTTATATGTATTAAACTGTCTTAATAAGAAAATATGGGATTTTCTTGGATAACAACTTTTTCAGAACACTAAAGGAAACATGTTCATTTTCAGAAAACAAAACACTTATGAACTCACCAGCTTTATGCTGTATTTCAAACTGCTTGTATTCTCAGGTTTGCATTAGACAGGTACTCAGCAAATCCTTTTGGCGAAGATGGAGTTCGTAGAAGACACGTCTTTACTTTTGTTCATATATTCATATGTATAATACTTCCAACACTTTACTTTTAAACAAATGTAAATTCTAATATGTAATGTAATGGTTGTTTACTTTGCTTACTATGTACATTGGTTGTGATACTTAACATGAAGTCACCTCCGCCCCAAAATGTTTCCGCTCTGGGTTTCGGGGTGTGACAGATTGGTATCAGAGCCCTTGTTTATAGTGAACTAAGTATACTAAACCTTATATGGTATAATACTATAAACACTAAGGGGCCTAAGTGATCTGAACTAAAAGTATACCCTAAAATATAAGTATTTTCAAAAGTATACAAGTATACCTAACCGTCGAAATCCGTAACTACTAGTAGAACAAAACATAAGTAAATGGGTGTTGTATGCTGCGGTTAAACCTGGGCATTTATGTAGTCGTGTCTAGGATCAATATAGCCTGGCCAACTATATTCATTCGAGACACAACCAACATATGCTTTGGAGTGACTGTGGTATGCGGCATACCTAAAACTTACCTAATACCCAAACAACGAGCCGTCGTTGCAGCAAGACATGAAATACTATAGGAGTATTTCTCGAGCCAAATCCGTTATAGAAATCCTCATTACAATGTTGCTCCTCAATCATTCCTTTAGTGATAGTTTATCTGCTTTGATAACTCTTTCCTGCTTTATCGCTTAATAGAATTCCATATTTGTCATATCTCTTGATTCAATTCAGAGGACTTACCATCCTCTCTTTCCTGATCTTTATAGATCAAGATGCCTCCAAAAAAGAGACCCAGCTCAAAGAACAACAATCCTCCTCCGCCACCACCTCCTCCTCAATTTGATCCTGTAAAGTTCCAGGCAGCTGTTACTGCCGCAGTGGCAGCCGCCATGTCGCAAATGAACCCCGGTGGTTCAGGAGGTGGACCCCAACCTCAAAACCAGGAAGGTAGCCAGGGACACCGGAAGGAGTGTTCCTATAAAGATTTTATGAACGCGAAGCCCAGATCCTTCGATGGCACTGGAGGTGTCATTTCCCTTACCCGATGGTTCGAGAAAATCGAATCTATCTTTGAAATCTATGCTTGTTCGGAATCTGATAAGGTGAAGTTCGCCGCCTGTACCTTCACCGATAAAGCCTTGACTTGGTGGAACGGCCGAGTCAAATCCTTAACTCTACTTGTAGCCAATGCTATGGGTTGGGAGGCCATAAAATATCTTCTTCTTGCTGAGTACTGCCCGCGGGGCGAGATGCAGAAATTGGAACATGAACTATGGAATCTAAAGATGAAGGGTTCCGACATAGTCGCTTATACCTCTAGATTCGAAGATTTGGCGCTGCTCTGCTCGAGAATGGTTACCCCGGAGAGTAAAAAGATAGAAAGGTTTATCTGGGGGCTGACCCAGCCAACCAAAGGGAATGTTTTGGCCGCAAAGCCAGACACTTTCGACAATGCTAAATGTCTGGCGCAAACCCTGATTGATCACGGAGACAACCCTGATGAGGAGACCACCACTCCTGAGCCGGTTAAGAGTAGTGGTGGAAGTAAAAAGAAATTCTGGAACAAGCGAAAGGCCCAAAGTGCACAAGGGTCCTCTAAGAAACAGGAAACGGTAGCAGTCCACGCTGCTACTACCCCTGCTGCTGTTTCTGCCGTCGGATCCACAACTCAGACTCTTACCAGTGGATATACCGGTACCCTTCCTTGGTGCGACAAGTGCAGCTACCATCATCGTACTCCCGGGCCATGTCACGAAAGAATCTGCAACAACTAAGGCAAGAAGGGCCACATTGCTCGAAACTACAGAAAGCCAGCCCAATCAACAAATCAATCTTCATGAGCGAGTGTCGGTCAGGCCTGCTATAATTGTGGTGAATTTGGGCACTTCAAGAGGAACTGCCCCAAGGCAGTAGCAACTGGCAACACAGGGAGAGTCCTAGTTATGGGGCGAGAAGAAGCTGTCGCCGACCCCACTGTTGTCTCGGGTACGTTCCTTCTCGACAACTCTTATGCTAGTATCGTTTTCGATTCTGGTGCTGAACGTAGTTTTGTTAGCCATTCATTCAAACGCCTTCTTAAACATAATCCCCAACCATTAACCAAAACATTTACCGTCAAGATGGCTAACGGTGAGAAAGAAAACACTAGTGATATCTTCATAGGTTATACCCTTACCCTGAACGACCATTCTTTTTCCGATCGATCTTATGCCAGTCTCCATAAAGAGCTTTGATGTTATCATTGACATGGATTGGTTGAGTCCCAATCATGCTGATATCCTTTGTTACGAAAAAGCCATCCGTCTCAACCTCCCCTCTGGTCAGACTCTTATGATCTAGGGCGATAAGCTTAGCTCCAATATTCGCATCATTTCCTGCATCGAAGCTCAAAAGCTTCTGCAGAAGTAGTGCCAAACATTCCTAGCCTATGTCATCAACGAGAAACAGGAAGTTAAAGACCTTGAGAGCATTCCCGAAATCTGCAACTTTCCTGACGTCTTTCCTGAAGAGCTCCCGGGAATTCCTCCTGAACGTCAAGTTGAATTTCGTATCAACCTAATCACTGGAGCTACCCCTGTAGCTAAGTCTCCATATCGCTTAGCTCCAGCAGAAATGCAGGAGTTATCTAGCCAACTCAACGAGCTACTCAGCAAAGGGTTCATCAGACCGAGTTCCTCACCCTGGGAAGCTCCGGTTTTGTTCGTAAAGAAGAAAGATGGATCCTTCCGAATGTGCATCGACTACCATGAACTGAATAAGTTAACCGTCAAGAACCGATATCCTCTTCCTCGAATAGATGACCTCTTCGATCAACTTCAGGGAGCCAGCTACTTCTCAAAGATAGACCTTAGGTCAGGGTACCATCAGCTACGAGTTCATGAGAGTGATGTTTCCAAAACAGGTTTCAGGACTCGGTATGGACACTACGAGTTCGTAGTGATGCCCTTCGGTCTAACCAATGCACCAACTGTGTTCATGGACCTGATGAACCAGGTGTTTCGTCCCTTCTTAGACAAGTTCGTCATCGTGTTCATTGACGACATACTTGTCTACTCCCAAAGTGAAGAAGATCACAAACAACACTTGAGGTCAGTGTTGGAAACCCTTAGATCCGAAAAGCTGTACGCGAAATTCTCCAAGTGTGAATTCTGGAAACCCTTAGATCCGAAAAGCTATACACGTGGACCCTTCCAAGATCAAATCAATAGAGAATTGGTCGGCACCGAAGACACCCACAAAAATTCGTCAATTCTTGGGTCTCGCCGGCTATTATCGAAGATTCATCCAGAATTTTTCCAAAATCGCCAAACCCTTAACCACTCTGACACAGAAAGGTGTACCCTTCTATTGGAGTGAAAAGCAAGAAACCGCGTTCCAAACGTTAAAGCAAGCCTTGTGCAGCGCACCTGTCCTGTCCCTGCCCGAAGGAACGGAGGACTTTGTTGTTTATTGTGATGCGTCTAATCAGGGCTTAGGCTGTGTGCTTATGCAAAGGGGAAAAGTTTTTGCTTATGCCTCGAGACAGCTGAAGGCACACGAGATCAAGTATACCACTCATGATTTGGAACTAGGAGCCGTAGTCTTTGCACTAAAGATCTGGAGACATTATCTATATGGAACCAAGTGTACGATTTTCACTGACCATAAGAGCCTGCAACACATCTTCAATCAGAAGGACTTAAACATGAGGCAACGACGATGGGTAGAGCTGCTCAACGATTACGAGTGTGAAATCCGCTACCATCCCGACAAGGCTAATGTGGTGGCAGATGCCCTTAGCCAAAAAGATAGTTCAAGCCGCAAAGTGAAGACACTGACGATGACTATCCATTCTCACTTATCCATGCAAATCCGAGAAGCCCAGTTGGAAGCCCTCAAACCTGAGAATGTGTCAACCGAAGCCTTGAGGGGAATGGATAAGAAACTGAAGATCAGAGGTGACAGAGTCTACTGTTTCATGGACCGAATTTGGACTCCAAAGTTCGGAGGATTCAGGGAAGTTGTCATGGAGGAATCACACAAGACCAGATACTCTGTTCACCCAGGTTTGGATAAGATGTACCTAGATCTCAAGAGGCAATATTGGTGGCCAAACATGAAAGCCGAGATCGCTACTTTCATGGGAAAATGCTTGACTTGCGCCAAGGTAAAAGTTGAGTATCAGAAACCCTCAGGTTTGCTCCATCAACCCGAAATACCTGAATGGAAATGGGAGATGATTACCATGGATTTCATCACCAAGTTACCCATGGATTTGGGTAATTGTCGATCGTCTGACAAAATCCGCTCACTTCATCCCAATTAAAGAATCATTCAAAATGGAAAGACTCACGCGAATCTACATCCAAGAAGTAGTCCGACTTCACGGTGTACGTGCGTCCATTATCTCTGACCGAGATAGCAGGTTTACCTTAAGGTTTTGGCAGTCCCTTCAGAAAGCTCTTGGAACTAAGTTGGATATGAGTACAACTTATCATCCACAGACTGACGGACAGAGTGAGAGAACTATTCAAACCCTGGAAGACATGCTTAGAGCATGCGTCATTGATTTCGGAAAGTCGTGGGATACACATTTGCCTTTGATCGAGTTCTCGTATAACAATAGTTACCACAACAATATCAAGGCTACTCTGTTCCAGGCCCTCTACGGTCTCAAGTGCAGATCCCCTCTGTGCTGGACCAATGTAGGGGACACGTAGCTAGCCAATAGTCGATTCCCCGACAGTGCTCTCACTGGTCCTGAAATCATCCACAAAACCACAGAGAAAATCATCCAGATCTGAGAACGACTAAAAGCCTCACGAGATCGACAGAAGAGTTACGCCAATGTACGACGGAAACCTCTGGAGTTCTAGGTTGGAGATCGTGTCTTGTTGAAAGTCTCGCCCTTGAAAGGGATGATACGCTTTGGAAAGCGTGGGAAACTTAACCCTAGGTATATTGGACCTTTCGAGATCCTTACCAGGATCGGTCCTGTAGCCTATAAACTCCAATTACCTCAAGAGCTTAGTAACATCCACCCCGTCTTTCACGTCTCGAACCTTAAAAAGTGTTTATCCGATGAAACCCTCATGATCCCTCTGGACAAGATCGAGATCAATGAAAACTTGAACTTCGTGGAGGAACCTATCAAAATCATGGATCAAGAAATCAAACGTACGAAGCAAAGCCGCATCCCGATAGTGAAGGTTCGCTGGAATGCCAAGCGGGGACCGGAATTCACTTGGGAGCGCGAAGACTTGATGAAACCGAAGTATCCGCATCTATTTTCAAATCCATGATTTGTATCTTAATTTTTGAATTTCGGGACGAAATTCCCTCTAACGGGGGGATAATGTAACAACCTGAAATTCTTTCCGTCATTGTAACCCGTTCCGTCAATAAAATTCGTCGTTTTTGAATTGTTTCCGTTTCGTTATTAAATTAAGTCATTAAATTTGGGTCGTTTATTATGACTTAATGGGTGTTCAAACACGATAATAACTCAAGAAAATATTCTAAATTAATAATCAGAGAATTTTCAGTTTCGACCATATGGGGTTACGACAACTTAATCGGGTGCGACCAAAAGCCTTGTTTAACGTCAGTATCAGGTAGAATTCCACCGGGCCATAAAATCAACCCCTATATAAAGGATTGAGTGACATCATTTTGAATCTTTTTCTCTCTTTTAAATCACTCTCTCTCACTACTCTCTCTCAAAACTCGAAATTGATCCAAAAACCATCTTTCAAGCCTCAAATTCGTAAGCAATCTATCCTAACTTGTTGTTTAACTTCATTGGTATGCAAATCTATGTTTGAATCACCCAAAACACCCATAAACATGTGTTTACGGTTAGGAACACCTCCCAAAACCGTGAACACCTCTAAAGAGGGTTTTGAAGCCCCAAAACCCTCCAAACCACTTCTAGTGCTTAGTTAAGACCTTTAGACTTGCAGGAATGGACTTAGAGCACCAAAATCTTACCATTTAGGTGGTAAACATGAGTTTACAGCCCAAGAGCATGCTTGGACCGTAAACCCTCATTCATAGACCTTGAACACCTTTTAAAGTGTTAAATTTCCCCTTAAACACCTCCAAAAGCCTCCATGAACTTCCATGAGTGCATAGAACCTTATAATCCTTCAAGAAATGCACCAAAACATACAAAAATGGGACAAACTTGAGTTTATGGCCCAATAACATTCTTGGTCCGTAAACACATCTCCTTAGACCATAAACTCCTCCAATGGGTGTTAAAGTGCCTTTAACACCTTGTATGGCTTGGAATTGGACCTAGAACTTTGTATGCTTAACCTACAACCACTAAAACCCATGAATCATGGACAAACATGAGTTTACGGTTGTAAACTCATGTGTTTAATGTAGTAAACTCCCAAGAAAATCTTCATAGACCGTAAACTACTTTTCCAAGGTCAATTCAAGTCCCAATCACTTCCTATGCCATGGAATCAACCCTAAAACCTTCCTTTGTGCATTGTAGTGACCTAGGACCACCAAAACACCTTAAGACATGGCACAAAATAGTTTATGAATGTAAACTCATAGTTTACTGCCGTAAACTCCTCAAATGGTCCTTAGGATGTTCAAATCTCATTCAAATGCATTGAAACCAAGCCTAGCATCACCCCTCATGAGTTATAAGGCTATTTAGCAACCAAGAACACCCCCACCATGAGTTTACGGCCGTAAACTCATGGGGAGTGGGTCATTTGGACCGTAAACTCCTAAAGGAGTTTACTCTTGAAGAGTAAACTCCATATCCAAGCCATACTCGTCCATAGATGCTACCCGGGTCACTCCAAACACTTGAATTGAAGTGTTTTCGCGTCTAGAAGTGTTTACTCTTATCTAATTAGTGGTTTGAAGTCTAATTAGATACAATTGTGTATCATTTCATATTACATAGGAACCTCACGCGTTATCAAGCCCCGATATGACACTTAGCATCCTAGACGACACGTTCCTCGACTGGTGAGTTCATACCCCTACGCCTTTTTCGGTGTTTTTCAATGTTTTCAGGGGGGGAATACAAGCAAGCTATAAATGTTTTTGAAACTTAAAAACTGATGTAATTCTATAAATATCTGGCAAACTTTTAGATATCTTTACCCCTTATGTATTATGCTGAGCATAAGGGATGTTTTATCGAATATAACCACATGGATTTCAGTAAAGGAAACAATCAAACTAATCAAATTATTATGGGAATAATTTGGGATCTTCAGTTCTCGTTTTGTGAATTCGGAGTTCATGCAATGTTAATAGATAAACTATGTCTGATTCAGTTTATCTCTGTTTAATGTAAAGTATTATACCATATAGTTTCTTTGTATTCTACTATGTACATTGGTTGTGATACTTAACATGAAGTCACCTCCGCCCCGGAATGTTTCCGCTCTGGGTTTTGGGGTGTGACAATGTCATAATTATATTATTATTAATTTTAATTTAATAAAAATACAAAAAATGAAAAAACAATATTTTTTATAATTCTTAGTTTTACCGATTCTGTTTAACTGGTTGACATGACAAATGGGTTTTTAGCATTTAAAAATCGGATCTGGAACCGGTACTAGTTAAATTGGTAAATCAACAAGATAACTTTGATACAAAGATAATCCTATGTTCAAAATGTGGTAATGTTTTTTAAATCAAAGAAAAAAAAAATCCTCCTGTTAATGATAATATAAAATTTGAAATAGAATCTTGGCGATAGATTGACTAAAGTTTTATGAGGAAAAAATAGCTAACTTTGATAAAATAAATTTAAATCCTTCTAAAACTCATGAAATACCAATGCCTTTCTTCACACCATAAAATAAATTTAAATTATTCACATATTAATGCAATATCCATGCCCTTCTTAACACCATATACCTTATAGATACACACCAAAGGCTTCTAAACCGGTGATATTATGTGTTGTCCTTTGTTTTTGAGGTTGAGGTTTCAAGTTCCATCTAAGACATAAGATGGAATATGAGTAGTTTAAAAGTATATTATATTTTGTGTTTCAAAATAACCTGATAGATATATAGTTCCCAAAAAAGGAAACTATATATGATGTGTGATACTATTTTTATGCACAACACATGAAGCACCTTTACAATTATTCTTTCAAGACTACCACACCAACCATGTGCAATACATGTGTATCACCTTTACATCTCACATGTTTCCTAAAATTGTCAACATTTGGTTCACATTTTCTATGCCAAGAAGCAAAACCTTGTCATTCCACGACATCTTTACGTATGTAGTTCACATTATTCTCATTCCATCTTAGATCAATGGCCCTATATATAGATTCATTTTAATCCTTCGTTTCCATCAAGATCTTCACAAACACTCTGTCATATGCTAGAAGCAATCTGCAATGCTCATCTATTATCATTGTGGTCTCCAACTTGCTTGGTGCAGCTCGTGAACAGTTTCAACCCATGATCTTTACAAGATTTTTACATGGATGGTTACTAGTTCCGAGCTGTATCAAGCAAGTCTGAGATAACGGTGTATTTTAACCAAGATATGAAAGGGGTTTGGGCGTTAACATTGTATTAAACATTTTTCTTTTAGATTTCGATTCAAGTTCAAATAAAATTCCTAATTATATATCCTTAATCCATTTAATATGTTTATTTTTCCTTATAAGTAGGATTTTATAGTTTAAAATTGTATTAGGATCTTTATTGCCTTTTTATTAGGATTTATGTTCTAAGTTCGAAAAATCCTTATTTGATTATATTAATTTACATATGGTTTATATTATATATAGTGATGTTTCTAGCTTAGGAAAAGAAGACGAGTTTTAAGTATGATTTGAGCTTTCTACGAATTTAATGCAGATAAATTCTTCAAGAACATAGATTGTTCTTAGTGTTATTAGGTGTTCATATCCGCTCATTGCTCTTTATCCTTCCACTATCAATATAATTGCATCATTCGAGGGTTCAAGTGTCAACATTTGCAATGTGAACTTTCAATCCCAATGTGGATTGGGTGATGTGGATCCGATGGCTCTTATGCTAGCGACCTAGCAAACAGCTGTGTACTAGATTTTACATCTCACGTGATGCTTGCTGGTGGGGTAATATACATAAAAAAATTTTAGTAGCAGGTTCTCACGTATGTATGTATTATGGCATTTGGGAGTGACGGTGTGATGAGAACTTTGTGTGTTTAAGTGTGGATAGTTTATATCATCTAGTCCCTCGTGGATAAACAAAAATTAGAAGTTTGTTTAAACTTTAATCTATGTTGTTTTTGTTACCTTTCCTACAGACTCTTTGTGAATCATATTAGATTAATATGAATATCGATCTATTTATGTATAAAAATTTTGTTTTAGTTTATTGATAGTTTATAATATCATTAACATTTATTTAAATATTTTTCACATGAAACACCCATATATATATATATATATATATATATATATATATATATATATATAGATATATGTCTTAACATTTTTTCTTTACCATCCTACTAATGATGCTTTGATAATGATAATTTATTTGACAAGTATGATTATATACATATAACACCCAAGTTCATTAACACCTACAGGTGGCGAGCTATTAGTGAAAGCTAGCAAATAGCTAGAAGAAAATTACAACCTTTTTTTTTTTTGACTATGAGAAAGATTTTATTTATCTTACAATTTTTTTTGAACAACAAGAATGTTTTTATTAATGAAAGCTAGCAAATAGCTAGAAGAAAATTACAAACATACTTGAGATGGGTTAGTACATCAATCACACCATTTGATTACCTTTTCTAATTCTATTTTTAAATCAAAACAAGCATAAAATTGTACTTCACTCTCTAAGATTTTGGTCTGCTTAACCTTGTTGTCGAAGAAACAATCATTCTTATAGCACCAAAGTACCCAAATGAGAGCAAAAAGATTTTGGTCTGCGTAATATATTTCTTACAATATTAATAGTATCCGTGCTATCAGATGTTTTTAATATGATTGTTTTTGTAAACGTAAATTACGAAAGTCCAAGTAGATAGATAACTACAAAAATCTGGGGATTGGCGGTGACAAGCCATGCCTGTGGTGACCCTATTAGAGTAGAAGGTATGGGGCATGTTGCATCTCGTTGTTGCTGAGGTGGAGCATCCTCAACGTTGTTAAGATACATCAGCACCCCCTATCTTGTTGTATCTAGTTGTGTTGCATCTTGTTGTGACCATGACTAGATGAAACATGATTCTCTATTGGTTGCACAAATTCTCTCTCTCTCTCTCTCTCTCTCTGGATCTCTCTCCTGTTAACATGGTGTTATAACAACATGAACACCACCCCCTCTTCTTGTTGCTTCTTGTTATAACACTACTTCAAGTTGCCCATACCATATGCTCTTAGCCACTAATGCAAAAAAGACCCCCCCTACTATTTCTATTCCTATGTTCGAGTAGTTTAATGTTTTACTTTATGTTTCATAAATTGTTTTGTGTAACAAATAAATTTAACATTATATTTTTGTACTAGTTTGTTTGTTTTATTTATAATTTTGTTGTATTTTGTATTTTTTTTATTGTCATTTATGCATTTACAATGTTATTCGAGTGCTAGGAATATTATATATATATATATACACACACACACACACACACACTAGCCGTTTACCCGCGCCAAGTGTCGGGTTGTTGGAACCTGCAAGTGAACCTCTAGCAATCCTAAGTCCTTTTTCCGAAGTGTGTTAATTCTGAAGAGAAGAGTTGTCCGGAACCTGTCCGGATTAACCAAGAAGGAAGAAGAATGAAGGCATTCAAGAGCTGATCCTGAAGTCCGGAATGAATGCTGATCCAGAACCATCCTCATCTCCAGAATAATACTTGTCCGGAATGAAGTCACTTTGTCTTTTGTGCATTTATCATTTTAGTACTTGTGTTGATGTAACTTTTCATAGGACTTAGTCTGAAGTTGTATTTAGACAATCAGAATGTCAGACTTATTTCTTTTATCCGGTCCTATGTAATCACTTGAGTTAATTCGTTGTAATCCTTACTCCTATTTAAAGGAGCATTCAATACAAGTCAAACACGAATCTTTTTCACTCTTTTGGCATCTTTACTAAGTTCATTCAAACATTCGTCTTATTCTTCATTTATTAACTTTACCTTGATCCTTTACTATCTCATTCTTCATTTAATGTCTTGATCATTTGTTAAATATTCAATCTAAGACTTGACTGGTCTTTCCAGGCTAGACTAGATCTATTATTAGCAAGCAGACATTGATCTTAAGCATTCATTCAAGGTTTGAGTTTTCAAACCTTGTCCCTGCGCATCGATCTTGTTCTCACAATTGGTATCAGAGCTTGAGTGGTTGTCCTTTGAATCCATACAGATCAGATTATAATTGATTGGAAATCACCTTGGTGTTTCAATCATTTCTGTGTCAAGGATAAAAGTTATTCTATATACCACTTTAGCTTAAAGATATCTTAACTTCAATGGCTGCTTCTAATCCTCATCAAATGATTTCAATGCAAACCGCAAATAGTGTGGGTGGCCCTATACGTGCCCCATTGTTAGTTGTGGAAGAATATGATCACTAGAAAGTTCGAATGGAAAGATTTTTACTTGCCAAAGATAAAGGTGAAGAAATCTGGAGATCCGTCACAAAAGGTCCACATGTTCCTGTAAGAACTGTTGTAAGAGATGCAGCTACTCAGCTCGTACGTGAAGATGAAACTCGTCCATCTCCTCTAACTGCTGATGACATCAGGAAGCTACATGCTGATCAAGTTGCCTTCTCAGAAATGGTGTTTGGTGTTCCTTCCTCACTCTTTGAGCATATCAAGCTATTCAAATCAGCCAAAGAGATATGGGACACTCTTCAGGATCTGAAAACATGAAAGACAAGCGCCTCACCTCTATTGTCAATGACTTTGAGACCTTTACCACCACTCTGGGTGAATCAGTTGCCTCTGCTTCCAACCGTTATCGTATTGTGGTAAACAACATGACTACCCATGGGATTGTCCGAACTCCTTTGGAGTACAATCTCAAGTTCATAAACAGTCTGGGCAAAGGATGGGGAAATGTAAAATCCTGTCTCCAAAGTAATGGCTCCTTACAAAAACTGAAGCGTTATCAACTCTTTGATGAACTTGAAGGCCATGAGTCCAATGTTTCTCAAACAATAAGGGAACTCTCCGAAGGCCCTCTTGCTCTTGTTAGTTCTTTCGAATCAAACATTTCAAACTCATCCACTTCGTATCCCTTCAAACCCATTGTTCCATCCGTTCAATCATCCACACCTTCCCTATCAACACAAACCTACACTGCTGATGATTCTGAAGCTATGGACTCTAAACTCCGTTTCCAATAGGAGTTTGCACTACTTTCAATGAAGTACAAACGAGCCTTCAATCCTTCCTACAAACCATACCAAAACCGATTGCATGCTCCTCACCAGAACAATCCTCAACCATTTTCAACTCCGGAACCTAAAACATACGAGAATCCTCCTGCATACAAACCAAACCTCCCTAAAACAAGCTCTACATCCGAACCCTCTCAGAGTTCAAAATCAGACAAACCAAAAATTGTGTGTCATAAGTGTGGACATGCAAACCATTTTACTAAAGATTGTCTAGCTGATACTCCACTAAAATCAAAGGTCAAGGACTCTGCCTACTATGTCCGAAGAGCACAAAAGATAGCTGAAAGTGAAAAAGCCTTTGTCACCACGGTTTCAAGAAATGTTGAAGGATATTGGTCCTCTGGGGATGATGATGATATGACAACTGGAAGGAATATGTGTCTGATGGCAAGACAAATGGTTGAATGTGATGAAGGGTACTGGTCTTCTTGGTCAAAAGATGAAGATGATGATGCTGAACCTCACTATTGCTACATGGCAACCAACGATCCACCAGGTCGAAGCATCGTCCAACAGGTAAAATCTATGATATCTGATAATAATTTTGATTTGTCTCTCTGTTAACCTTATCTGACCCAAATTCAAACAGATATGAATGCCATCTATAAGGCCTATGAATCTGCAATAGACGCGAGTGAGAAGAAGGAGTGTGAGTTAAATCGTCTTAGGTTACGTTTCGAGGACAAAAAGTTAAAAAATGAGTCTGTAGAGCATGAAATTTTAATGTTAAGTGATGAATGTATCATTTTGAAAGATAAATGTGAAATCACCTATTCCGAACATAATGTTTTGATTTCTGATAATAAATGTCTTAATGCCAAAATAGATGCTTTGCATAATTCTGTTGACATGCTTGAAGCGGATGTTCGGATGAATCACAATTTTCGTCATCCATGGTCTAAAGCACCTGGTCTTGGAAGCGAGTTTCCGAAACCATTTGTTAGTCCCCTGAAGGAATAACAAAATTTGACATTTATGGGAGAAGTTCCGAACATAAAGCATTCGGACAACCCTGTTTCTCCTTTGTCACCCCTTCCGGAGACTACTTACCGTTTTGAGTCCCTAATTCCTAAGTTCAAACCAATTGTTGTCAAATGTCCTGATTCCATGCAAATTCCGCCTCTGACAAACCTGGACCTGAATCGGACCACAAAATTTCATTACAGTCTTCCAAATTGTGTAGACTATGTTCCAAGAAGCAATCACACTAACAATTGTGTTGTTGATGAAATTCCGACCCTGACAACCGAAACTGATACCTCTGAGTTTGTATGGGCATCCTTAGATGATAAGGTTGGAAAATCAAGCAGTGTCTCCTCTGATTCTTGTGAATCAGATCCCTTAGTTGTTTCAAAAACTAAGTTGGTTCCCATTTCTCCTAAGTTTAATAATCCATCCGCAGGACAGACCTCAAACTCCTTGTCACACACTAAGAGAAAACCAATGCTGAATAGGAAGGATATGATAGATCCCAAAGTAGAAGCTTGGAATGCACTTAAGAAGGAAGTTAAGACTATAAAAAATTCCAGGTTCATTTCCAATTCCAAATAAAATGTATCCAGGAGCTCTCATGCTTCAAATCTTAGTCAAAACTCCTTTTCTCCCACTAAGATTCTCAAAAGATCTTTCGTATCTTATAGTCATGGGGAACCTAAGAAAACAAATTGTTCTACACAGTCTCAATTTCATGTGAATGTCACAATACCTCAAAACACCCCTCCTCGGACAAATTCATCTGTTTTCATTGGAAAATGATGGCATAATTTTTAAACCAAAATCTACCAAATCAAATGTGTCATCAAGCAAATCCACAAATCAAAAGAAGCCCTCTTCTTCAAAATCCTTAAAGAAAAATTTTGTGCGGAAAATCAAAACTTCCTTTGATGAAAAAACAATTCCGGAGGTAACAAATGTTATCAAAACTCCAGAAGTCAAATGTCCGAAGCATACTATTCCAAAACACCAAGTCATTGAATATGACTACTGGATAGATGAGAAGACATTAGCCTTTTGTCTGTTTCCGAAAGACTCAAAGAATTCCACTCAGAAACACAAAGTTGTTCCAAAATCACTATCTAAGTCCAAAGCCTATGCCCATGTCCCAAAATCTAATTCAGAGCCTAAAAACTCCATTACTCACTAATTTTTCAGGCACTTTGTGCTTCGGAGCAAGAAACAATATGGTATATTGATAGTGCTTGCTCCATGCACATGACGGGGCAGAAGGAATTTCTGCGAGAATTAAAGCTCACTCCAAATGTTGGTTATGTAACATATGGAAACAACTCAAATTCTCAAATTCGTGGTTATGGAATCCTCACCAATGGAAACTTTTCTATCTCAAATGTGGCCTATGTAGCGGATCTAAAACACAATTTGATAAGTGTTGCTCAGCTTACTGATTCAAATCGTCGTGTGGAATTTTGCAAGAAGTACAACTATGTGATGACCAATGACCGGAAAGAGTGCCTAATGTAACACCGTAAAATTTAAACACTTTTTTTCACCTTTTTTTTTTAAGAAAACATAAAGCATCATTCACATTCTTTTTTCAAAACATTGTATCAACTTCATCCCAATACAAAACCCCAAGATCAAACATATGAACTCCAGTGTACGTGTGTACGAGTCATGCCGGCGCCTTCCCGCGATCATCACTGGTACCTGAAACACCACACATAACACTGTAAGCATAATTGCTTAGCGAGATCCCAAAAATACCACATAAACACATATCAGCCACTCAAGGATTTAACTATGTTGACCCTCTGGTCGAATATCTCCGTGGGACCCTCTTGGTCCCATAACTCTGTGGACCCACTGGTCCTAACTCTGTAAACTCTGAATCATGCATATCACATATCACAATAAATCACAACACATAATAACATGCAAATACACTGGCATATAACTCTAAAATACTCTGACACATAATTCTGTTACCACACTAGGTAAAGTATAGTGAGAAGACTCACCTCAGATGTCTTGGTAAATCTCTGACTCGGTAGAAATACAATCTAGCCTCCGCCTAATCACATAAAGTAAATACTCTCATAAATATACTATACTCAACCCTATCTTGGCACCTTCAGAAGGTTAAAAGACCATTTTACCCCTCTCTTGGCTTAAAGGCCACATTGTTGACCATACCCTAAAAGTCAACAAAAGTCAACGGTCAAACTTTGACCCGACTCGTCGAGTGCAGTTGGGCGACTCGGTGAGTCTGCACATGTCCACTAACTCTTTAGTCCCGCTTGGCACATCAAGTTTCTCCCCTTGCTCGATGAGTCACCTGGCATGAATCGTGGGGCCACCCCGACTCAACTCGCCGAGTCTTAAGAACAACTCGACGAGTTCTGCCTTGAACTCTAGTCCCCTAATCCCCCTCTGACTCACTGAGTTATTTCCCCAACTCGGCATGTCTACTCACTGAGTGATTTACGGGAAACCTTAACCCTACTCGCCGAGTTGTTCTTCAGACTCGGCGAGTTCATGCCATGCACAAACTCCTTTGACCTCTTGAGATCAGATCTGTTCCTTATATCCATAGATCTGACCTTCCCAAGCATGATAATCACATAAAGTTCAGACCTTGACACTCATATAACATCTAGATGGTCTCACCTGGTGATTTAGCCCCCAAAATAACACCCTAAGCTCATGGCTCCCAAAATTACTCATAAAGCTCCAAGGGTTAAGGTCTCTGGACCTCTTTGAGTCCAGATCCAAAGCATAAACTCGAGAAGGGACCAATTGCTCCACGTATCCATCCTCTAAAGGGGTTACAAAACCCTAACTCTAATAATCAACACCAAATCTGAAGAAGGTCCGAATAAATACCTCAAGATGAAGTCTATGAACTCTGAAGTCACCAGAATCGCACCTCCTTCAGCCTCCTCTTGCCTTGGTCACCTCCTTCTTGCAATTACACCAACAAAATGATCAAGAATGGCCTCTCCTTCCTCACAAACGCTCTAGATCTCTTAGGGTTTCTCTCTGGGGTTTGGTAGCCGCAAATGACGGCCCTAAGGGCCTTTAAATAGGTCCCAAACCCAGGAAATTAGTGTTTCATTAAATAGCGTGGAATCGCCGAGTCCACTCATGAACTTGCCGAGTCCAGCTGTGAACCCGGATAAGAATCCTCGACCATACTCGGCGAGTCTAAACACCAACTCGCCGAGTCGCCTCCCAACCTCCAAAAATTAAAGGAATAAAATAATATACCTGGGAATCTGGGTGTTAAACCTAATCAAGTCACTTCGCAACAAGAACATGTACCGGTTAGATATCAACATGATTATTGGCAAACTGCAACTCTGCCTTCTCTCTAAGGCTGTTCATGACGTCAGTTGGTTATGGCACCGAAGGCTCGCTCATCTAAATTTTCGGTACATGAAGGATCTTGTATCTGGTGAAATGGTTAGAGGATTACCTCTACTCAAATTCGAAAATGATCATTTGTGTGCTGCTTGTGAGTGCGGTAAACAATCAAAGAAGGGTCATCCTGTCATCATCGAAAAATCCATTTCGGAACCTCTGGAGCTTCTACACATTGATCTTTATGGACCTTCCACTGTAGAAAGTCTTCACCATAAGAAATACATTCTTGTGATTGTTGATGATTTTACACGGTTCACTTGGGTCTTCTTCCTTCGGCTGAAATCCGAAATAGCCTCAGAGCTCATCAATTTTATCAAAGGAATAGAAGTTCTCATTAAACTCCCAGTTAGGAGAATCGAAAGTGACAATGGCTCGGAATTCAATAACTCCACCATTAAAAAGTTCCTCACCGAAAAAGGAATTGAACACAACTTCTCAGCTCCCTATACCCCACAAAAAATGGTGTAGTCGAATGACGAAATATAACTCTTGTTGAAGCTGCTCGATCCATGTTGAATTTCGCAAATCTACCACTCTACCTTTGGGCTGAAGCAGTATCTACTACTTGCTTCACTCAAAATCGAAGTATCATCAATTGTCGCCTCAATATGACACCATACGAAGCAATGAATGGTCGGAAGCCAACAATCTCGTTTCTACATGTCTTCGGATGCATGTGCTTCATAAAAAACAATCGAGATCAGCTTACTAAGTTTCAACCTAAAGCTGATGAAGCCATCTTCCTTGGGTACTCCTCAAAATCAAAAGCTTACAGAGTTCTTAATCGGAGAACTCGTGTTCTGGAAGAAAGCTTTGATGTTACCTTCGATGACAACTTTGTCCGGAATTCTGGCCCAACTCACATTACCACTCACATTATGGAGTCCGATGCTCCTCCGCCAGGATGTATGAACTCCCAAACTGTATTAGAAGTTGAGTTTGAAACACTCTTTGGTCCTTCTGAAATAGCTCTTGATTCAGAATTTCGATCAAGGCCAAACCTCATTCCTAGTCTCTCTTTGGAAGTTCCTGTCTCTCAAAACGTTTCCAGTCTGATCCCACGCCTTCCTCAATTTGATTCCGAACCATTTCAACCTTCTCAGGTTGTGGGTGAGAATGCTCATCCCTCTCTCGAATCAAATGTGGACGGCTTCCAAGATGCAGCTACTGAGTTTGATGACTCTAATCCTCTCAACAATGATGAAAATGAAAACTTCTCTGAGTTTTCTTCTGATGATGATGTCAATCTCTCTGGTTCAGAAGTTCCGGGGAGCATCATCCCAACATTCAAACCATTCAGGGGGAGCTAATCAATTCTACTGTTGATATAGGATCAACTGTTGCACACGATTTACCACGATTACATGTTTGGACCAAGGACCATCCTCCGAACCAAGTAATCGGTAACCCCAATGCTGGTGTTCAGACTCGTTCTGCTACTAGTGTCCAAAATGAATGTCATTTTTCAGCATTTATATCCATGGTTGAACCCAAATCCATCAAGGAAGCATTAGAGCATGCTGATTGGATTACAGCCATGCAGGAAGAATTGGCTGAATTTGACCGAAATGAAGTTTGGACCCTCGTACCTCATCCTCAAAATCATCCCATTGTCGGTACTAGATGGGTATTTCGTAAGAAGTTAGATGAAGCTTGAGTTATTATTTGAAATAAGGCAAGACTAGTGGCTAAAGGATTCACTCAGATCGAAGGGCTTGACTATGATGAGACTTTTGCTCCTGTGGTACGTCTTGAAGCCATTAGAATCTTTCTTGCTTATGCAGCTCACAAAGGCTTCAAAGTTTACCAAATGGATTTTAAGAGTGCTTTTCTTAACGGTGAACTTGACACTGAAGTGTATCTTCAACAACCTCTCGTATTTATCAACATCTCATTTCCGAACTACTGTTACCAACTCCGGAAGGCTGTCTACGGAATCAAGCAAGCTCCTCGGGCATGGTATGAAACTCTCACTGATTTTCTAAAACGCTCCGGTTTTCATAGAGGTATTCTTGATCCCACACTATTCCAAAGATCAGATGGTAAGAATCTCATGTTAGTGCAAATCTATGTGGACGACATCATCTTTGGATCTACGGACCCATATATGGTTACAGAATTTGCTAAACTTATGATCAATCGATTTCAAATGAGCATGAATCGGGAGTTAAGCTTCTTTCTTGGTCTTCAAGTCAAACAGACTAATAGAGGAATCTTCATTCACCAAGAGAAGTACATTTCATAACTCCTCAAGAAATACTCAATGGACACCTGTGCCTCTGAAAATGTACCAATGGGCTTCGGACACAAGATCTTTGCCGAGCCTTCTCGTGTTCCTGTTGATGAAAAGAAGTATCGTGGAAGGATTGGATCTCTACTCTATCTCACGGCAAGTCGTCCGGATATAATATGTTCCACATGCCTATGTGCCAAATTTAAGTCAATTGAAAGATGTCCCATCTTTTGGCTGTGAAACAAATTTTCCGATACCTTAAAGGTACTAAGACTCTCGGAATCTGGTACCCAACAAATGAGAGCTTCTTACTTCAAGCTTATTCAGATTCGAACTATGGTGGTCTTCAACTTGATAGAAAAAGTACTTCGGGTGGCTGTCAATTTTTAGGAGGACGTTTGGTCAGCTGGTCATCCAAGAAACATAACTGCATAACACTCTTTACAGCCGAAGTGGAATACATTGTTGCTGCCAGCTGTACATCTCAAGTTCTATGGATGAAATCTCAATTCCTTGATTATGGTTACCGCTTTTAGTGCATTCCTATCTATTGTGACTCTCAAAGTGCCATTGCGATTTCTCACAATCCTATTCAGCACTCAATGACAAAACACATCGATATAAGGTACCATTTCATAAAAGATCACGTACTTAATGGTAATATTGAACTCATTTTTGTTCCATCTGACGATGGGATTGCTGATGTCTTTACCAAGGCTTTAGATGAAAAAAAAATTTCAATGGTTTTCTAAACAAGATGGGTATGATGATACCAGATCCTTAGTTTTATCAAGAGACTTGCTCTCTTTGATAGACGTATTTGAAAGAAATCTAGTTCCAATTTCAAAATCTTTTCATCTCAAAACTACTTTCTCTCTAAATACATAAGATCATTTCTCTTGTTGTTATATGATCTTCACTTGAGTCTTTAAGTTGTATAGTTCATTCTGATTATTTGCTGCTCCAAGCCTACTTTGTCAATATAGTCGATTTTCATCTCGGAACATACTTCATAATGGCATCCTGGTATTCCACTCCGGAAAAGGTATTACATTCAGTGATCCAAAATTTTCAAAATGCTCTGGAATTTCAAAATTCATCTGGAATTTTCAAAGTGCTCCGGAATTTCAAAATTCATCAGGAATTGTCAAAATGCTCCGGAATTTCAAGATTGCTCCGGAACTTTTAAAACTTGTTCCAGAATCCTTTAAAAAACATGTATGCTCCGGATCACGACTCTTATCCTCCGGTTCATACACTGTCCGGAAAAAATCATTCGGAATACCAAAGGGTATTAAGGTGAAACATTTTTCTTTCAACGGTTACCTTTTAGGAAGATCCTTATCCGATCCTCCTCATTTTGCGTGACACGTTTGCACGCCCCATAAAATTAACATCTAACTAGAGCTCAATTGGAATCCACTCTAATTTCCATGAGGAATAGGGATATTTAGAGCAACATGACCTATGTTCCTCCCACTGACGTGGATGCAGATGTTGAGCTTACCTCGCAACAACCACCTGTCACCACTCATCAAAGTGCATTGCAAATCGATCTGGAAGAAGAACTCTCTGAAGAAGTAATGTTAGACGATGAAGCAAGGGTCATTCTAGAATACACCTTCAAGGTTTCTGCTCACTTTCAATCCAAGCCATCCGGTTCTAAGTCTGCACATGACTTCGGATCCTCATCCTCTACCACTCCGGATGGAGGCTCAAACTCTAAACATCAAGAAGATGATGCTACCACCAAACCTGGTCCTTCCTCTCATCCTCTCTCTCACAAGTCTCCTCTACAACACTCCGACTCTGATTCAGAATCTTCTGCTGGTGATTATGTTGACCCCTTCGCTCTCCTAAGATCCGCAACAATATCTCCGTTACTATTGCTAAAGTGTCATCAGTTGAAACATCTGTAACCCAACTGAACTCCAAATTGGATCAAAAAGTCTCCAGACTTGAAGCCAAACTTGATACTTTATCCAATCTCTCTCTCTCAGTAGTCCGGACCATCAGTTGCTGAAAGAGAAGCCCATCTTGATCTGCTTGTCTCCATCCGGCTCAAACATACAATGGAGCAAGTTGACTTGAAATACGACGCATTGGTGGACAACTACCTCTAAAACATCACCTCGATGCTCAAGGTCCATGATGATCTGGTGTCTGCTACAAACGACCTAATCAAGCAGACCCACGTTCGTCATGAGAAACAAATTCAAAGGCTGGAGAAGGAGAACCAGAAGAAAGATGAAATGAACCTCATAATTCAACAAGTCCTCATCAAACTTCTCCGCTCAACTTGGAACATCGTTGATGTTCCGAATCATAAATTTGATGAAATGATTGCTATTATAAGAAACACTTTCAAGCACCTTTCTAAGCAAGCTTCCACTGCTGAAGCCTATGATACTCTCTCTCTTCAACTTACAACAGGCCTTCAGAAGGTCTTCTTCAAGTTTGATGGTCTCAAGGACTCTCTATTGCTTGCACCGGTCCTCCAGGTTACCGATGCAAGAGGGGGAGAAGGACCCAGTAAACCATGGAAACCTCCCACTAAATTCTCTCTCCAAGATGAAGAAGAGTCAGAAGACGATGAAGTTCAGATTCTCTCCGTTTCTCCTTCCAAAAGTGACAAAGATGAATGAAGTGAAGATAAAAGAGAATATGTTCCTGATGATGCTCCTAAGGGCATCCTTGCTCTTCAAGCTCCCAAGATTTCCATTCCGAAGGTTATTACTGAAGAACAAAAGAAGATATGGTCCGCAGTCTCCTAGCCATCCTCTCTTCCGGACGTTTTTGAGCAAACTGTCAAAATGGCTAAGGTCAAATCTCTCCAGACCGTCCAAGCATTCCGGGCTACCCCTTCAGTACAGCCTCCCATTCCGGATCCCATAGTTTCTCAAATCGACCACGGATCTCCCCTCCGGATCCTTGATGATATTCCGGAAGAACCACTTCCAAATCCTACTCCGGAATTCGTCATTGATGAAAATATGAAGTTGAAAATTGATGCACTTCAAAGAGACAAAGTGAAGAAACCAATGACTTCTGAACAACAAGAAATCCACTCCAAACCTCCTCTCAAGCAAAAATATGGATGGTCTTAGGAGGAAATTCATAAGGCATTAAAGGACAGCATCCAAATTCAAGCCTTAAAAGACCATCCCGATCCGATGCGAGGCATCTCTCCTCTTTGCCGTGAAGGCATTCTCCAAGCTCAGCAAATCATTCCTACCCTGTACTATGATGTTCCTTCCAATAACACTGATCAGCTGGATTTTCCTCTCTTTCCTTACAACAAATTTTACATAAAATTTTCCCCTCTTCATCCTTCAGACGATCCACTTGTCATTATCCGGACTGAAAGAGAGAGACTCAAAAGCTTCTACTACAAGAATGCTCAACCCTTTAAGGAAGTGTGGACAAGGAAGAGAATCACCAAAGTTCAAGGATTCAGAAGAAAAATCTTGGTGAAATTTGAGTTGAATTTTCCATTATTTCGCTTTCACCTTGTCCGAAACAAGCCAACTTCTCGCACCGTTGCTGATGCAGATTTCCCCTCCATGAATCCGAATGAAATCCTCACTTTAGCCGCATACTTCAGAGAAAACCAGAAGGATGACATAAGTATGGGTGCTTATCACGCAACTCTGAGCTTCTTAAAAGATTATGTTGCTGAATTCTGCAGATGTGACTACGAAGTAGCTCATCTCTAAGGAATTGAGTAGTTTGTCAGCAAGATTGACTTTGTTCATCTGGAAGCTGAACTCCTTGCTGATGGCCCAATTGAAGAACCGGTTCTAGGGTATGTCTACACCACTAGAAGATCAAACAAGGACTTTTTCCGAGTCCTAGACAAACACTTAGTTCCGACCAAATCTCTAAAAGATTTCATATCCCGGGCGTCCAAGTATGATGCTCTGGAACATGTCAAAGCAAAGTTTGTGAGTCAACGAAATGGTATAGTGCGGTGCGAGAATGGTTGTTCCGAGCCTACACCTTCATTAAGGAAGAAATGAACTGAAGCTGCTGGATTGCTAAGTTTACTTAGAAGGAGATTGTTGGAACCTGAAAGTGAACCTCTAGCAATCCTAACTCCTTTTTCCGAAGTGTGTTAATTCCGAAGAGAAGAGCTGTCCGGAACCTATCCGGATCAAGCAAGAAGGAATAAGAATGAAGGAATTCCGGAGCTGATCCTGAAGTCCGGAATGAATGCTGATCTGGAACCATCCTTATGTCTGGAATAATACTTGTCCGGAATGACGTCACTTTGTCTTTTGTGCATTTATTATTTTTGTACTTGTGTTGATGTAACTTTTCATAGGACTTAGTCTGAAGTTGTATTTAGACAATAAGAATGTCAGACTTATGTCTTTTATCCGGTCCTATATAATCACTTGAGTTAATTCGCTGTAATCCTTACTCTTATTTAAAGGAGCATTCAATACAAGTCAAACACGGATATTATTCACTCTTTTGGCATCTTTACTAAGTTCATTCAAACATTCTTCTTATTCTTGATTTATTAACTTTACCTTGATCATTTATTATCTCATTCTTCATTTAATGTCTTGATCATTTGTTGAATATTCAATCTAAGACTTGATTGGTCTTTCCAGGCTGGACTTGATTTATTATTTGTAATGTCCGTATGTTAGGCTTTAGACGTTAATGGGATAATAATAATAAATATTCATTTTATTAAATAAATAAAATCCTCGAATATGATAATTGTTCATCGTACGCGTTACGAGATATATAGATACATCCAATGGTGAACCTAACTAGTGACACAAGATTTTTCGTATTACACCTGTTTTTTGATGATAGTTATCCATATATAATTTACGACATTAACAATAGGTGATTGACATTAATATATATCGTAAAATAATAATAATAATAATCAAACTAGTTGTTTTATATATGATGATAAAATATATAATATATTTATTATGAAATAAAAGTTGATATATGATTTTAGAGTGTTATTATATATACATACGTGATATATCATAAACATATTTATAGCTAAGTTTTAAAAGTGTGTGTATATATATATATATACATATATATATATATATATATATATATATATATATATATATATATATATATATATATATATTATTGAGGGACGATATATGTAAAATGTAAATTGATCATATATATTTATATGTATACGTGTTCGTTGGATAGTAAACTATCCATAACTTCCTATTTGCTGTAAAAGAATTAGAAGTATGTGTCAAAACTTTAGAATACGTGGCAAGATATCATACAATTTCAATTAATTAGAAGGCGTACGTGTTGAGTTTTAAGATGACTTGTCTTTCTTGAAACTTTTAACCTTATTTGTATCTTTTGAGTATAAATAGGAAAAAACTCAACAGTTTCTAGCAAGCAAACAAATAAATATTTTGAGAGACCAAGGAATATACACATAGATAAGGTTTCGACAAGATAATAATTTGGAAAGCAGTGCTAAGCTTGATGCCACGACAATAGTTAGTCCTTACTAACTAGCCAAGTGAGTGCATATTATTTTCATCTTACACATAGATATGAAGCATTTTATATAAATTACGTGCTATGTGTGCATAATATTTGTATACTTGTTATCTATGTTATACATGTTTTAAATGATTTAAACTGTATATGTATTTTATATCTACAAATATGTTGGGGTAAAACATGGGTAGATGAATTAGATAATGTGTGATGAAATAAAAAACAATTGATGAGAGGTATCGATGTTTTAGATGATTTAGTCATCTAGCAGAGTATAGACAACGACCACAGACTATTCTAGATAATCCAGTGGGACGTTAGTAGACTTGTAACCTGTATCTATTTTTGAACTAAGTGTTCATTAGGTGTTTTTGAACTATGTGTTCATCCGATAAAGTATGATGTACAAACGTTCTTCGTTTTGATACTATTACGTATCGGGGTATAGGAACGTACGGGAGTACTTTATTAGTATTTTCCCTATACTTTTTATTTTGAAGAGCTTTGGAGTCTTCGTTTCTTTTATGAAGTGATCGGACGTGCTTCATGTGTCAGCGTTTCCTCTCACGAAGTAATTGAGGGAATTTCATAGATTGTCAAATGAAGTGTGTCGGTAATAGACCACTACTAGGTATGTCTGGTGTTATGTTGTCGGATAGGGTGACTCTGGGGGTAAAATGCCTCACGATATTCAGACCACTGCTATGCAAAGTTCGATGCTAGATAGGGTGAGTCTGGGGGTAAAATACCTCACGATATTCGGACCACGGCTAGGCATTGTTATCTAGATAACTACCCTGAATTAATTCTCTTGTGTTTCTTTCTTTTACGATGGAGGTTCGTGGTGAAACTTAATCCATTCCCCTCATTTGATGTCTTTATTGATCCTCGTTTGCTGCTAGGGAATTCCCAAAGCAGCGTTGTCGGTTTGTTGTTCATATTGATCCTTTAGGCTAGATCTTGTAAGATCATTGTATTTTTGAACTGAGTGTTTCCCGATGTTTTAAACCATGTGTTCACCAGTTGTAATTTAAGAATCCTGGCAGCTATGGACTTAGTGCCTATTAGATAAACGTTGGTAACTATGGATTTAGTGTTTGTTGTATAAAACTCGGGCAACAATGGACTTCATGCCAATTTTGTAGGTGAATCCTTAAGAGATGATTCTTAGGGTAGATCCTTAAGATTAAAGAAGATAATGGGGATGGGTAATTAGGTAGATTGTTTGATGATTAAATATAATAATTATATTATTGTGGGTTGAAAACTCTATGTACTCACCAGGTTTCCCAACCAGACCCAGTCAGTTTATTTATATCACAGGTGTTGGTATGAAGTCACATTACACTGAGAGATTAAGGAGATATAAATCACTAGTGATAATGAATGTAGGGTCTGTTTATGCTTATGTTTCTGTATTGACGATGACATCCTAAATGCTTTAAAATGAATAAAAATACTTTTCTTCGGAAATGCTTTGATAACGTATTTATCATTTTTTACTGGGAAAAAATTCCGCATCAATTTCATTCAAAGAGGTACTCTGATTTTTATAAAGCATAAACAAAATCAGTCTTTTCTGGCCGTGAAAATGGGGATGTTACAGTTGGTAAGCGAACTAGGAATTGTGAGAATTTCTAGACTTAAACTTAGATTGCTAAGTGATGACGGTGAGGTGTGTGTCTAGTATACTTTAGGTTGAATACCTAAATAAATATTAAATAGACACAAGCACTAAAATATTTGAGGGTATATGCCTTAATTAATTAATATTATGTGCTAATATAATCGTTTTATAGTGTGCTTGAGGTTTGATACCTTACTTGCTATAGTGTGCACTAGCATACTTTAGGAGTGATCCCTTATATGCTAATATGTGCTAAATGATAAATAATATAACATGCTTTATCTTGCTTACTTATATTGCTATTACTTGAGGAAGTTTAAGGTATGTTGTCGACCTTGGTTTGGAAGAGGAAATTTTATGTGTTCAGGATTCTAAACGTTGAATTATTGTATTAGAAGTGGCATGTAACTTTTTGAGGTGATACGGAGACATACGACAGTTGACATCAATAACTTTGTAAATAAACGAATTGAGTGGTATCGTACCTTTAGAGTACGTTGATGATAGTAACATTGGAAGAGTATTGTACACGTGAAGTACACTTTCAACTGGCGGGATGATAAAAGTATGTTATAGTCCATGAAGTTGTCCCACCGCTTCGTGATTCCACCGTCGACTAGATTGAAGTAATGATTGCTTACGGATTCATAAAAACTAGAAATGGTGATGAATACTTCGACAATACCGAAATTGATGTTGTGCAAGATTTAGAAGAAATCAATGAAGATTTAAGGAAAGGCTAACGGAGTTTTCAGACTCAATAAGACAAAACCTTGTCTAACATTGTGATGTAGTATGAAGTTCGTGTGGTGTGGTAAGAGTTGATTTGTACCCTAAAACGAATGCTCAGACTTAGTATTTAAATATACAGAGTGACAGTTGACTTCTATCACATCCTTATGAAGTTGCATAGTGTATTAAGCCGACTTTAACATACATGACTAGGGTGGCGAAATAAGTCATTTGGTTGTGAAGGGCTGAGTAACTTACTTGTCTAAGTAAGGTAGAATACTTAGTTGAAGAAGTAATACACCCATAGTATTGAATGAGAAGATATGTTGTTCTCAAGAAAGACAGAGAACCAAGTTGAAGCTAGTAGAACATGCTGAGATGCAGCTAAACTGAAAACTTCCTAGGATTGACTCCTATGAATTAGACTTAAAAGATACACAAATGAGAAGCAAACTTTCTGAGATTAACTCATATAAAGGAATGACGATATCATGGAAGGGTGATTAAATGAAGAAATGGAATGAAGTCCATGGTGAGTTGCATGAGTTTGAAAACAATACAAGTAGTTGGAGAGCATTTATCTCCGTACTGTTATAGTACATTATGGTTTAGTGTTCCTTGTAGACTGGACACTACCCGAGAAAGAATTTTTGTGGAGTGAAATTCCTAGCGACCTACGAAAAGTATGAGATGGTCGGGGTAGTTAATAGATGTATAGCAGCCTTCCTTGAAGGACTAAGCAACCATTAGCTAGAAATGTTACCTGCTATGAAGATATTATATCACATTAGAACATAAATGAAGGTTTCTTCTATGATAGTATTTGACTATTAGAGACAAGAGTTTGGTTCATTGTGTGTCTTTTGCTTATGGAATCGAAGGTCATTAGAATATGACCATTCGAGTTGTTGTTGTAGAAAAAAAATGAAGACCTTATAGTGGGTTGAGTATGTGACCCAAATTTAAGAAGGAGTAAGAGTCTGCAATGAGAATTGAGTATTAACTCGGAGATTAGGACCGAAGATCCAATAGAGAATGAAGAGTGGGTGCAAGTTTGATCACCGCCACAAGATAAGAAGTCCAAGAGTTTGTTTAACAAGTCATATGAGTTGTGATTTTTAAGGAGAGGGTGAAAAGATGCATAACGATGATTGTTGTGCGTCAATTTCTAAATACTTCAGATATGGTCAAGAGGATCAGTTGGAACGCGATAAGATTAATCGTCCCATAGAAGAGGTGGGGATATTATTGAGTTCAAAAACTGTCCTTGTTGTTAACAATTTCTAATACGTTAGTAACACCATCTTATACATCGGTAGAAAACTACAAGCTAGGTGTGATATTTATCAATATGTGCTCACATTATGCAAGTAGATCACACATTGTGGGCACAAGCAGTGATACTACATTGGGAATGTTAAGGTCATTGATATGATAATCAACAGTTTATTCCAAGAATAAACGGAACAACAAATCATATATGCAGATCCAGTTAGGGCTTTGATCGGTTGTGAATAGCAACAAATGGGAGTTTAGGCCCAAGTGAGGAGAACCAACCATTGAGGTAAAAGTTTGAAAGGCAACTCGACTACGGTTTTGCTGTCAAGGGCTTGGAAAAAAACAAGTGGCAGAGATCGCATATATTCACCGAGTTTGTGATTTCGGAGACGAAATCATTCTAAGTGGGGGAGAATCGTAATATCCGTGAGTTAGGCTTTAGACGTTGATGGGATAATAATAATAAATATTCATTTTATTAAATAAATAAAATCCTCGAATAGGATAATTGTACATCGTACGCGTTACAAGTTATATAAATACATCCAATGATGAACCTAAGTAGTGAAACCGTATTTTTCGTATTATACCTGTTTTTCGATGATAGTTATCCATATATATTTTACGACATTAACAATAGGTGTTTGACATTAATATATCGTAAAATAATAATAATAATCAACCTAGTTGTTTTATAGATGATGATAAAATAAATAATATATTTATTATGAAATAAAAGTTGATATATGATTTTAGAGTGTTATTATATATACATATGTGATATATCATAAACATATTTATAGCTAAGTTTTAAAAGTATATAGATACATATATATATATATATATATATATATATATATATATATATATATATATATTATCGACATGGATTTCTTTGGAGCTTTGTAGTTCATGAATTTGCCCCAATTTTGAACACAGATCACGTAAGGTATTTCTTCTCTTTCTTAATCCTCTGTAATTTTTTCTTAATTACTATGGAATTAAACCGTTTGTGAGTTCTAATTAACAACTCTTATCTCTGTTTTTCTATGGCTTTTAAGTTCTGATCACGATGTTGATTCTTTCATCATGCATTGATTTCGATTTCTTTCTTTATATTTCAGTTGTGGTTTTGGCATCTTTGTAGAAGCATCAACTTTTGTGTTACTATTCTGTTTTGCTTTGCTTACATGTGGAAGCATCAACTTTTTTGTGTTACTATTCAGTTGATGCTTCCACATGTAAGCAAAGCAAATAAGCAATGCATTTCCTATTTCCTGTTTGGAATTATCAATTACTTTATATTCTTTATTATTGCTTGCAGTAAATGTGTTGGAATTGGAATTGGCTAGCATATTTGGCGGATTGTTGGTGATTAGTCATAATGTAAGTAATAAGTTGCATATTAGTGTATATGTATGTATTTTGATTTGATGTTGTTTGTTTACAATTACAACTTTGGGACCTGAGAAACGAAGGCAGATGATCTTCTTCTTCAGAAGAGGATCAATACCAGCAACTTTTGGGGCGACGAGAGGATTTCCCGCTTCACATGTTGGTTTTTCTATTATCGTACCTGGTGTTTGGGTTCCTTCCACAGGTTGTATATGGGTTTTCATTCCGTGAGAGCAACGACAAAATTAGGGCTACCTCCTAAACATGTTGAAAATCAGGGCTACCTCCTAAACATGTTGAGAGGTATTAATGACCCCCTAAATTTATAATCTAATCAAGTTTCTTTTGAATCATAGTGTGACTCGAGTTGTGTTTTAATTTATGTTTATCATTTAGGTTTGTATTTGCGGTTCAAGGTTTGGTGATTCTCACTAATGTTTCAGGAATTTGCCAAACACTGATGGTATAGAACCCTTTAATCTTGAATTTCCTTTTGTGTAGTAAGATTTATATGAACATTAAAGTTACATGTTTTGTGCCAAATTTTGAAGTTGAATAGCATTTTTGAAAGACATTGTTATAAAGAAGAGGGAAAAATGCTTCAATCAAGTAAATGTATTCCTCAACAATTAATATTTGTCATTGAACTGTAGGTAGACTCGTTTGCTTACCTACCTCCTAACTCAAAGCATCACTTTGAGAGTTATGAATCTTCTACACTTGTTGTATTTGAAAAAAGGTATGTTATTCCTTCTCTTTATTTCATCCTGCATCTGTGTGTGTGTGTTATCAATTAACCACAAGGGCTAAAAAGTAATTTAACTTTTGTGTAGGTATGCTTACATAGAAGATCATATTCTCGAGCCAATTGTTGGCTCCACCAATTAGCAACCACTTCTTGATACCCCTGGAGACGTATGTACTTTTTTAACAATCAACCTAGAATAAGAGTCCACTTTTTTACTATTAATTTTTTTTACTGTTTCCATATTAGGTATTCCAACTGAGGAACCTTCTTCCTACATCTCTGCCTTACAACATCAACATTCATGTAAGCTATAGTTTATCTTTTAAAAAGATTTTACTTTATAGTTTTGATGTGTTTGACTAATAATCAAATATTAAAATGCGTATTCTAAATTCTGAAATTTGTAATCAGGCAGATCATGGACTTCCAACCTGGCAAATTTCTTAATGTAAAAGTATGTCATTACATTACTTATTAAAATGTGTTTATTTAAATCAACAGTCTTGAAAAAATAAAAACTATAATAGTTTTTTGTTGTTGCAGGAAGTCCATTATAATCAACATGGTTTGTTACTTCTAGAAGGACAAGGCATTTATTGTCTGGGTGATAGCTGGTAAGTTTCATGGCGAAAGACACAAGTTTTTCACTTTTGATAAATGCAACCATTACACTTTCATGATAGATTTACTGTATCCTGCACTAATGTAATGTGCTTTCATTTTCATCTTAAATATCCCCTCAAAATGAATTGTATCTCAATTATTGTAGTTTCAAACTGAGAAGAAGCATTCAGATTGTCTGGATGTCTTAAGCGAGACACACAACAAAGCCTCATATCAAAAGATCCAGATTGGTGCTGATCCAGGTGATGGTTACACAAAGCACATTTTTAGAGGCTAGATGCAAGTAGTCTCTCTCTTTCTCTATCTCCTTTTTTTTAAATAAATTTGGTTCTCATTGCTGGCTTCCGAATAGCTTTTATTAATCCTTGTAATTATACTTTTATCTTTTTTCTATCAGATGTGCATCCTCAATTCAGTCCTTGATAAGTGCCTAAGGCTGCTTGGTTTTGAGTCGGCAACACCTTGCAATACCTCTTGCAAACTTAGGTATGTAGCTTTATTATTCCGAATAGCTCTTGTTTTCTAGTATTAGAAGATCATATGTCTTGATTTCATGCATAACAATAGAGAGATATTGCAGCATCTTTAATAGAGCTATGTAGCATTATAATCCTTCAAATGTGATGGAAACATATGAGGTGCAGTGGATAAGCAAAGAAAACTCTTAATCCCAATGATGTCAATAATCTTCCAGAAACTAAAAATCTTCATTGTTTGTACGATGCATGATATATTTGCATCCCATGCTATATTATTTAGATGCTTTAACTTTCATTAATTGGTTTGAATGTTGGTGTTTAGTAATTAAACTCAATTTATTCCTCTTTTTATTAACAAATTTTATTTATTCATGATCTTCAGCTATCTTCTGCTTGTGGGTGGCTTGTCATTTCAAGTGATGGAGTCCGGGATGCTCTTTCCACTGAATCAGCTCTAGAATGCAGTCACGGATTGGCTCCGGAATCAGCAGCAGCACAAATTGTCAAAGTACGGAAACAAAAAAATGTCAAATTTGTAATAAAATATTATGCAATGGATTCTATTTTTGTATGACATTAAATTTTATGAAATGGATTATATTTTTTGTATATGATATTTTATTTTCTATTATGATGCATTAAATGCAAATTTAATTTGAAAATTAGTAAATCTATAAAAAAAATATATTTTTTTAAACATTTAAAATTATGATACGCAAAAATGTGTGTCATCTTCATTTATGACATGACCTTTCTTGACAGGGGCTTTCTTGATACGCATTGCGTGTCATTAACACGCGCGTCGTAACGTTACGACACGCGAATGCGTGTTGTCTTCTTTTATGACAGGGCCTTCCTTGATACGCATTGCGTGTCGTAAAGGCGCGTCGTAACTGCGCGTCGTAAATGAGCGTCGTAAATGCGCGTCGTCTATAGACGACGCGTAAAAGCACGTCGTCTCTCTTTATGACAGGGCCTTCCTTGACGTGCATTTGCGCGTCGTCTGAGCCATTTACGACGCGCAATGAGCGTCGTAAAAGGCTGTTTTTCTAGTAGTATATGTATACATGTTCGTTGGATAGTAAACTATCCATAACTTCCTATTTGCTGTAAAATAATTAGAAGTATGTGTCAAAACTTTAGAATACGTGGCAAGATATCGTACAATTTCAATTCATTAGAAGGCGTATGTGTTGAGTTTTAAGATGACTTATCTTTTTTGAAACTTTAAACCTTATTCGTAGCTTTTGAGTATAAATAGGAAAAAACCTCAACAGTTTCTAGGAAACAAATAAATAAATATTTTGAGAGACCAAGGAATATACACATAGATAAGGTTTCGACAAGATAATAAGTTGGAAAGCAGTGTTAAGCTTGATGCCACGACAATAGTTACTCTCTACTAACTAGCCAAGTGAGTGCATATTATTTTCATCTTACACATAGATATAAAGTATTTTATATAGATTACGTGCTATGTGTGCATAATATTTGTATACTTGTTATCTATGTTATACATGTTTTAAATGATTTAAACTGAATATGTATTTTATATCTACAAATATGTTGGGGTAAAACATGGGTAGATATGTGATGAAATAAAAAAACAATTGATGAGAGGTATCGATGTTTTAGATGATTTAGTCATCTAGCAGAGTATAGACAATGACCACAGACTATTCTAGATAATCCAGTGGGACGTTAGCAGACTTGTAACCTGTAGCTATTTTTGAACTAAGTGTTCATTAGGTGTTTTTGAACTATGTGTTCATCTGATAAAGTATGATGTACAAACGTTCTTCTTTTTGATACTATTACGTATCGGGGTATAGGAACGTACAAGAGTACTTTATTAGTATTTTCCCTATACTTTTTATTTTGAAGAGCTTTGGAGTCTTCGTTTCTTTTATGAAGTGATCGGACGTGCTTCATGTGTCAGCGTTTCCTTTCACAAAGTAATTGAGGGAATTTCATAGATTGCCTAATGAAGTGTGTCGATAATAGACCACTACTAGGTATGTCTGGTGTTATGTTGCCGTATAGGGTGACTCTGGGGGTAAAATGCCTCACGATATTCAGACCACTGCTATGCAAAGTTCTATGCTGGATAGGGTGAGTCTGGGGGTAAAATACCTCACGATAGTTGGACCACGGCTAGGCATTGTTATCTAGATAACTACCCCTGACTTAATTGTCTTGTGGTTCTTTCTTTTACGATGGAGGTTCGTGGTGAAACTTAATCCATTCCCCTCATTTGATGTCTTGATTGATCCTCGTCTGCTGCTAGGGAATTCCCAAAACAACGTTGTCGGTTTGTTGTTCATATTGATCCTTTAGGCTAGATCTTGTAAGATCATTGTATTTTTGAACTGAGTTTTTCCCGATGTTTTAAACCACGTGTTCACCAGTTGTAATTTAAGAATCCAGACAGCTATGGACTTAGTGCGTATTAGATAAACGTTGGTAGCTATGGATTTAGTGCTTGTTGTATAAAACTCGGGCAACAATGGACTTCATGGCTATTCCGTAGGTGAATCCTTAAGAGATGATTCTTAGGGTAGATCCTTAAGATTAAAGAAGATAATGGGGATGGGTAATTGGGTAGATTATTTGATGATTAAATATAATAATTATATTATTGTAGGTTGAAAACTCTATGTACTCACCAGGTTTCCCAACCTGACCCAGTCAGTTTATTTATATCACAGGTGTTGATATGAAGTCACATTATACTGAGAGATTAAGGAGATATAAATCACTAGTGATAATGAATGTAGGTTCTGTTTATGCTTATGTTTCTGTATTGACGATGACATCCTAAATGCTTTAAAATGAAAAAAAATACTTTTCTTCGGAAATGCTTTGATAACGTATTTATCATTTTTTACTGGGAAAAAATTCCGCATCAATTTCATTCAAAGAGGTACTCTGATTTTTACAAAGCATAAACAAAATCAGTCTTTTCTAGCCGTTAAAATGGGGATGTTATAGTTGGTAAGAGAACTAGGAATTGTGAGAATTTCTAGACTTAAACTTAGATTGCTAAGTGATGACGGTGAGGTGTGTGTCTAGTATACTTTAGGTTGAATACCTAAATTAATATTAAATAGACACAAGAACTAAAATATTTGAGGGTATATATCTTAATTAATTAATATTATGTGCTAATATAATCATTTTATAGTGTGCTTTAGGTTGAATACCTTACTTTCTATAGTGTGACAACCCAAATTTATTGCCTTTACATAATCCCGTTTCCACTAACGGAATTCGTCGTTATGTATTAATTTCCGTAATATTTGGAGTCGTCAATAAATAAATATCTATCTATTTATATTTTCATGACATTATCATTTTGTTATTGAGTAAATATAACTTGTAAGTGTTAACCCCGTTTAACCAAACAAAGCTATATTACTTTTAACCACTTCACCCGGGTAAAAAGTTTTAACCCCGTTAAACTTTAGCATCAGGTAGCCGGGTACCGGGTGCAATACCCGAGGTATATATAAAGGAAATGGACACCACTTTAAACCCTTTTACCACTCATTCACTCTCTCTCTCTCTCACTACTTTCTCTCTCTAGACCCGAACCCGACTCCAAAACCGCGAATTCCGGCTTCCAAACGTAAGAGTTTCTTCCCTAGCTTGTTCTAAACGTACTCCATTGAATTTAGCACACAAAAATCGTAGGATTTAGTGGAAAACATGGAGTTTACGGCCTAGAAATCCTCTTAGGCCGTAAACACCCAAAACATGGCCAAAAACCCCGTTTTCCCTTCCTTTAAGCTTGGATACTAATTAAGGAAATAGCCTAGATGAGTTTGGACATGAAAACACAAGTTTTTAGAGTCTAAAAGAGATTTTACAGCCCAAGCTTGTGCTTAGGCCGTAAACACCCAATTTCAATGTTAAATTGTCCCAAAAACTCATTTAAGGCATAATAGAATTTAGGTATGACCTTAGGAAATGCTTAAGACCATTAAACAAAACATTTTAGGACCTAAAAAGGGAGTTTACGGCCAAGACTATACCTGGGCCGTAAACACCGTTTCCTTATGCTAAAATGTCCCAAAAACCCACCTAAGGCCTTCTAGAATTTAGCTAAGATTTAAGGGAGTGATTAGGACCATTTAACAATCCATTTTGAGGGACAAAATGGAGTTTACGGCCCAAGCACAAGCTAGGACCGTAAACTCCCCCAAACTTAGCCAAAATGATGGTTTAAGCCCCCTAAACACTCTTATACCTTCACTAGAAATCAATGGAAATGGAATAAGGGCCTTAACATCATGAAATGGGGAGTGAAATAGAGTTCACGGCCAAGCCATGAGTCTTACGGCCGTAAACTCCCAAGGAGTGGCCTTTGGGCCGTAAACTCCAAGGGAGTGAACTCATGAGCCCCTTGTTACCCCCTTTGGCCTTATACGAACCCCGGGAACCCCTTCTAAGCCCTAAAACCTCGAATCAATGCTAGAATATCTAAATATCTTAAAGAAAAGCACAAAATGATTAATTTCTTGTAAAATACATATTTCATATGATATTAGGGTCTTAAAAGGTGCACAAGTCCTCAATTGGTACAAAATGCTCAACCGACACTTTCACCCGATTTACCCGATTTACTCGGTTTCAGGTGAGTTCATACCCCTTTAATGAACCTTTCAAATGTGTTATATGTTTTAGGGGGGGATACAAGTCAATTATACATGTTTATGGAAATTTATACAAGTCAATTATTCATGTTACGGAAATTAATCACATGTGATTCACTATCCGTAGTTCAAATCACATGTGATTTACCACTATGTTTTATAAAAATGATTTCGTTTTCAAAACTATTTTGGATAAATAAACAATTTTCTAAATGTTCCCTTTTGACAAGATTTTTATTAAATAAATTCCTTATAAAATGTAACCACACCAATATATTTATATAAGTAAGACTTGAATGACTTAGGACCGATAGCTCGCCTTATTTCCTGTTCTTGTTTGATTGTGGGCTTAGGGTAGTTGTTATCCGTCCGACTGTCGTTGATTTCTTAGTTACATATCATATATATTAGTGCTGGATACGAGTATTTTCATTTCATTCGATGTTTAAACCACTAAACTGACAAGAATCATACACACTATGTTAACTATAATAGGTATAGTTAAGGCCACTATTACTCGCTATAGCTACTACTCTACACACTATAATACACTCTATTACGATACTATGCACTAACAAGAGAACGCACTACGAGTTATACAAAAGTCTACTACACTATAATACAAGAGAAAGCACTAATCAAGAGATAACACACTAACCCACTATGAGATACTCTATTCGCTACACACTACGCCCGGAGTCTTCTGACAGGAAGACGACACTATATGTATAGATCTATACGGGGCATACGCTATTACATCCCGACTGTTAACTTCAGTCCGAGCCGCGCAGGCCCAGGGATGCCGCTACTTCACTACACTGTGCATGACTGGGAAGGTCATGGGGTCCGCTATTATACACGCTATTGGTATCATACAAGGAATACACTATAACCACACTAAAACACTAAACTAAAGACGAAGTTAATATCCCGAAGTAAACAAGTATTTAACACTAAAGAAAGTTTGCACCACTGTTATTGACTTCAGGAATAATCTACCGTATTGCATTACTTACTGGAAATTCACTATTATACCTTTACAAGAAATGACTTTCAAAGATGAAAATAACATGTTTCTTAAAGGTCTTCACTTACAATGTATTTCCGGAAAATATCGGATTTTCTAGGATTTTCTACTACTTATGAAAGTAAAATTGCAGCTTTTCTTACTATCGGTTCTAATGATTTTATACAAAAACTCACACTAAAACTCTTATGAACTCACCAACTTTATGCTGATATTCGTTTTCAAAATAACTTGTATCCTCAGGTCAAAGATAGACTGGTACAGGTGCAGCATTTTGGAGAAGGTGGAGCATACAAGATCCATCTCTTATTTTTGTATTATTTTGGTGTTTGCTAAACATTACAAAACACACTTGTAATTAAACTCACTATGTAATGCAATTGTTGTATGTTTCTTGTTTTTACTATTATGCAATTGTGATGATACTGTACATGACGTCCTCCACCCCGAAAGGTATTCTGCCGTTATTGGTTTTGGGGTGTGACAGATTGGTATCAGAGCATTGTTTATAGTGAATCAAGTATATCAACCTATAAAAGATATACAAACTATAAACACTTCAGGACTAAAACACTCTGACCAAGAATATATACTGTTAAGTATCTAAAAGATTTAACTAAGTATATATATACACACATCACTATAAAACATAGAAGTCAGTATCACCCTAGAACAGAACAAAAGTATTAAGATTGTTGGATAGCACAATTCGGCTTAGAGACATATAGTCACATTTGGGGGGATGTAGCCTGATCAACTACGTTTTCCTGGGGGTGACTAGCATGTGCCTAAGCTTAGTTGTGGTGTTGAAACAAGTCTAAAAACTTACCAACACTACCACAATAATGTTACCATAAGGATACTATAGGAGTATTCTGTATCTCTAAAACATTTGTATGTGATAACAAAAAGGGTTGTTACTGGTAGGACAATAGTTGCTAAGTGGATATACCACGGTTACGTGTGATTAGGGCGCTATAGACTCAGAATCTGTAGCCTTTGCTTCATTCCCTGTTCTTGTTTGATTGGGGGTCTGAAGTTAGGGTTGCTTATTCGAAGGACTATCTTGCTTCGGTTACATGTAATCGGTATGCACTATGCAAGTATTGGGTCGACTAATAACAATTCATCTTATAAGTATCTTAGAGTAGTACGTCTATTAACCTTTCCTTTCCCCTTTCTCGCGTAGATAGCATGGCTGGCTTCCACCATCCCGGTGATTCGTATTATCCAAACCAGGGCAATGGAGGATGGCTCGATAAGGAGTCAGACGATGATCACCCGATCCCTTTGGATGATCATCATGCTGAAGGCTTCTCGGATAGCTCGAGCTCCGAACCAGAAGTTAACAACCAACCTCCTGAAGCTCCGAACCCTAACCCCCGTCCGTCATTTCAGGGTCCCACTCCTATGTGGGCCATATCCTTGCACCGATGGAGCAAGGAGCAGGGTCAGCCCTTACCTTACAATGGAGACCGAAGCTTCTACAACATAAGCGAAGGAGGATCAGCAGATCGGGTCCTTCCCATCATGATCCGAAGGATTGCCAGGAATGTCGAGCAGGGTCAAGCTGCTATAGGTCGAGTTGTAGAAGTGGATGCCAACTCGAATCTCAACACGGTTCGCATCCGCCAACTTGAAGAAGCCATGGACAAGACAAGGAGGACCAACGAGGCTCTGCAGCATCAGCTGGCTGCATCCCGAGCCGAAGTTAGGGAACTTCGAGCACGCCAAAGGACTCATGATCGACACCTTCAAGAAGTTATGCGTCAGCTAGCGGACCTGAGGATTCGCCCAACAAGTAACCGTCGCCAGTAGAAGACGTCTAATTACCTCACTCTTTTGTTTAAAGGACTAGCCTTTCCCCTCTATGTTCCGTAGATCTCTTTTCTATAAACATTCCTAGCTTAAAAATACTCTAACTAGACCTCTAAACTGCCAACATTTTCTTTATGGTTTGATGTATGACCTACTATTGGGTCAATTTTCATGAACTTGTGTTACATCATCAATACCAGTATATTGGAAGTTGATTACTCTATTGCTATAACTCTCATTCTGATCTTGGGTTATGTTGATTTGATCCACGAAACACTCTATTCACATTTGCACTAGACTCTTACTATTGCTACCATTTCTATGGATTTCCAGCGAAAGATGCCTCCACGAAAGCGTCCAAACCGAGGAAGACCAGCAACTCAAACCCCTCCTCCACCACCTCCTCCTCCGCAGTTCGATCCAGTGCTGTTCCAAACAGCTGTGACCGCGGCTGTGACAGTAGCCATGGCCCAAATGAACTCCGGAGACGCAAGCGGTGGTAACTCCAGGTTTGGCGAAGTCCATCAACGAGTGCAGGGATGCACTTATAAGGACTTCATGAACTGTAAACCTACTTTCTTCGATGGTACCGGAGGAATTCTAGCGTTATCCCAATGGTTCGAAAGAACCGAAGCAGTATTCGAAATGTGCTCTTGCCCCGAAGAGAGCAAAATCAAGTTCGCAACTGCTACCCTCACCAACAGGGCCTTGACATGGTGGAACGGCCATGTCAGTGCACTCTCCTTGGTTTCAGCCAATGCCATGGGCTGGGACACTTTAAAGGATTTTATGAGGAAGGAATACTTCCCTAGGGGTGAAATCCAGAAACTTGAGGAGGAACTCTGGAACCTCAAGATGAAAGGGACTGACATAACAGCCTACACGGCCAGGTTCTGCGACTTGGCGGCTATGTGTCCCAACATGATCCCTTCCGAAAGCAAAAAGATTGAACAGTACATCTGGGGTTTAGTGCCCCCTTATCAAGGAAATGTTCTAGCCTCACGTCCTACCACCTTCGACAGCGCCAAGGAATTGGCCCAGAGTCTGATCAACCATGAAGTCTCTTCCACACCAGCAACAGCAACCACAACTACCACTGCACCACCCGATTCATCTGACAAAAAGAGGAAGCGATAAGAAGAAAGGAAAGAAAACTCAAACCTCCTCCAAGGTCCAGCAAATCGTGGCGGTCCATGCTGCCACTACTCCAGCCACTCCTGCACCACCAAAAGCTTATAGTGGGAATCTACCCAAATGTCCCGAATGTCCTTTCCACCACCACGGCCCCTGCTGTGAATTGAAGTGTTCCCACAGCGGTCGGAAGGGCCATACAGTGCGATTCTGCAAGGCCCCTCCCAAACCTATCTCGCAAGTTCCCGGTTCGGGAGTGACCCCGACGTGTTATGGCTGCGGTGAAGCTGGTCATTTTAAGAAGAAATGTCCGAAGGCTACAAATGCTGGGGGAACTGGAAGGTAACTCGCTATCGGTCACAATGAAGCGGTAGCGGATCCCATAGTGGTCACGGGTACGTTTCTTCTCAACAACTCTTATGCTTGTGTCTTATTCGATAGTGGTGCAGAAAGAAGCTTCATAAACCAAAACTTTAAACACTTACTCAAACAAACTCCTCAACCACTAAAAGAAACATTCGTCGTAGAAATGGCTAACAGGAAGACTGAAAGCTCTAACGAAATCTACATAGGTTGTACCCTCACGTTAGACGATCACCCATTTCCAATCGATCTTATACCAGTCTCAATCAAAAATTTCGATGTCATTGTTGGTATGGACTAGTTGAGTCTTCATCGTGCCGGTATCCTATGCTCCGACAAAGCCATTCGCCTAAATCTTCCAAATCACGAAACCTTATTGATCTATGGAGATAAACCCGGTGCGAGCCTTCGTATCATCTCCAATATTCAGGCTCAGAAATACTTGCGCAAGGAATATCACGCCTTTCTTGCTCACGTCGTCGACTCTAGCCAGAAATCGAAAGATCCAAAGGATATTCCCGTTGTATGCGAATTCCCTGATGTTTTCCCAGAGGATCTTCCGGGTCTACCTCCCAAATGTCAAGTTGAGTTCAGAATCGACCTAGTCCCAGGAGCTACTCCGGTAGCTAAGTCGCCCTATCGTCTAGCACCCGCCGAAATGCAAGAACTATCTGGTCAACTCAACGAGCTACTCAACAAGGGTTTTATAAGACCAAGCTTCTCACCTTGGGGAGCTCCGGTCTTATTCGTGAAGAAGAAGGACGGATCGTTTCGGATGTGCATCGATTATAGGGAACTCAATAAACTCACGGTCAAAAATCGCTACCCTCTCCCTCGTATCGACGATCTATTCGACCAACTACAAGGAGCAAGTTACTTCTCCAAGATTGTTCTTAGATCTGGGTATCACCAATTACGGGTGCTTGAGGAAGATGTCCCGAAGACAGCCTTCCGAACCTGTTACGGGCATTTTGAGTTCGTAGTGATGCCCTTTGGACTGACTAACGCCCCCGCAATATTCATGGACTTGATGAATAGGGTGTGTCGTCCATATCTAGATCAGTTCGTCATAGTCTTCATCGACGATATACTCGTCTACTCTCGAAGCGAGGAAGAACACAAGGATCACCTGCTACGAGTCATGGAAACGTTGCGATCAGAGAAGTTATATGCGAAGTTCTCTAAGTGCGAGTTTTGGATCCGAAGAGTTGAATTCTTAGGACACGTGGTTAGTGAAGAAGGAATCCACGTGGATCCCTCCAAAATTAAAGCTATCGAGAACTGGTCAGCACCGAAGACGCCTATAGAAATTCGTCAATTTCTAGGCCTCGCTGGCTACTACCGCAGATTCATCCAAAACTTCTCTCGGATTGCGAAGCCTCTCACCATGTTGACACAGAGGGGTGTATCTTTCGACCGGGAAGAGAAACAGGAGAAGGCATTCCAGACCCTAAAGCGAGCCCTATGCTCCGCATCGGTATTATCCCTTCCCGAAGGGACAGACGATTTTGTTGTATACTGCGATGCATCAAATCAGGGGCTTGAATGTGTCTTGATGCAACGAGGCAAGGTCATCGCCTATGCCTCAAGACAGCTAAAGGCACATGAAGTGAACTACACTACTCACGATCTCGAGTTAGGAGCGGTCGTCTTTGCACTAAAAATCTGGAGACACTACTTGTATGGGACGAAGAGCGTGGTGTACACTGATCACAAAAGCCTCCAACACATGCTGAACCAGGAAGAACTCAACATGAGGCAGCGTCGATGGGTCGAACTACTCAGTGATTACGATTGCGAAATCCGATACCACCCGGGGAAAGCCAATGTAGTAGCAGACGCCCTGAGTAGGAAGGAGTATTCTGGACGAAGAACCAAGTCATTGACAATGACTATCCGTTCGCATCTATCCGCGCAGATCAGGGAGGCTCAGCTGGAAGCCTTAAAATCAGAGAATCTGACGGGAGAATCCCTGCGCGGAATGGATAAAAGTTTGGAGGTCAAGGGTGACGGAGCCTACTACTTCATGGACCGAATCTGGACTCCGCGCCATGGAGGTTTCAGAGACTTGGTCATGAGGGAAGCACACAACACTCGCTACTCCGTCCACCCAGGTTCAGATAAGATGTATCTAGATCTCAAAAAGCTATACTGGTGGCCTAACATGAAAGCAGAGATCACTACTTTTGTGAGAAAGTGCCTTGCTTGCGCAAAGGTCAAGGTCGAATATCAAAATCCATCAGGATTCCTCCAACAAGCAGAGATACCAGAATGGAAGTGGGAGCGGATTACAATGGACTTTATAACCAAGCTACCCAAGACAGCGGGTGGGTTGGATACCATTTGGGTCATCGTTGACAGATTGACCAAGTCTGCGCACTTCCTACCCATCAAGGAAACGGAAAAGATGGAGAAACTCACAAGAACATACATAAAGGAAATAGTGCAGCTGCATGGCGTCCCTATATCTATTATCTCGGATAGAGATAGTAGATTTACCTCTAGATTTTGGCAATCACTACAAAAGGCGCTAGGAACGAGGCTGGACATGAGTACAGCCTACCATCTGCAGACTGACGGACAAAGTGAGAGGACGATCCAAACTCTAGAAGATATGTTGCGGGCTTGTGTGATCGACTTCGGTAAATCATGGGATACACACTTACCTCTTGTGGAGTTTTCCTACAACAACAATTATCATACGAGTATCAAGGCAGCTCCATTCGAAGCCCTCTACGGCCGGAAGTGCAAATCCCCTCTGTACTGGGTTGAGGTGGGTGACACTCAGTTAGCTAAAGGACGAGTTCCTGATAGCACTCTCACTGGTCCGGAGATTATTCGAGAAATGACCGAAAAGATTGTACAAATTCGCAAATGACTAAAAGCCGCTAGGGATCGACAGAAGAGCTACGCAGACAAACGAAGAAAACCCTTGGAGTTCCAGGTGGGAGACCGAGTCCTTTTGAAGGTCTCGCCCTGGAAGGGCACGATACGCTTCAGAAAGCGTGGAAAGCTGAACCCAAGGTACATAGGCCCTTTTGAGATCATTGCCAGAATCGGCCCTGTAGCTTACAAACTCAACTTACCCCACGAGCTAAGCAACATACACCCTATTTACCACGTCTCAAACCTGAAGAAATGCCTGTCCGACGAGACTCTCGTGATTCCCCTCGACGTGATCGAGGTCAATGAGAGCCTCAAGTTTGTGGAAGAGCTTGCGGAGATTATGGATCGGGAAGTAAAACGAACGAAACAAAGCCGCATCCCAATTGTGAAGGTTAGGTGGAATGCCAAGCGTGGACCGGAATTTACTTGGGAACACGAAGATCAAATGAAACTCAAATATCCCAATCTCTTCGCTTAGTAGTATTGTAATACTTATCTGTATGAATTCTAAATTTCGGGACGAAATTCCCCTAACGGGGGGATGATGTGACAACCCAAATTTATTGCCGTTACATAATCCCGTTTCCACTAACGGAATTCGTCGTTATGTATTAATTTCCGTAATATTTGGAGTCGTCAATAAATAAATATCTATCTATTTATATTTTCATGACATTATCATTTTGATATTGAGTAAATATAACTTGTAAGTGTTAACCCCGTTTAACCAAACAAAGCTATATTACTTTTAACCACTTCACCCGGGTAAAAAGTTTTAACCCCGTTAAACTTTAGCATCAGGTAGCCGGGTACCGGGTGCAATACCCGAGGTATATATAAAGGAAATGGACACCACTTTAAACCCTTTTACCACTCATTCACTCTCTCTCTCTCTCACTACTTTCTCTCTCTAGACCCGAACCCGACTCCAAAACCGCGAATTCCGGCTTCCAAACGTAAGAGTTTCTTCCCTAGCTTGTTCTAAACGTACTCCATTGAATTTAGCACACAAAAATCGTAGGATTTAGTGGAAAACATGGAGTTGACGGCCTAGAAATCCTCTTAGGCAGTAAACACCCAAAACTTGGCCAAAAACCCCGTTTTCCCTTCCTTTAAGCTTGGATACTAATTAAGGAAATAGCCTAGATGAGTTTGGACATGAAAACACAAATTTTTAGAGTCTAAAAGAGAGTTTACAGCCCAGGCTTGTGCTTAGGCCGTAAACACCCAATTTCAATGTTAAATTGTCCCAAAAACTCATTTAAGGCATAATAGAATTTAGGTATGACCTTAGGAAATGCTTAAGACCATTAAACAAAACATTTTAGGACCTAAAAAGGGAGTTTACAGCCAAGACTATACCTGGGCCGTAAACACCGATTCCTCATGCTAAAATGTCCCAAAAACCCACCTAAGGCCTTCTTGAATTTAGCTAAGATTTAAGGGAGTGATTAGGACCATTTAACAATCCATTTTGAGGGACAAAATGGAGTTTACGGCCCAAGCACAAGCTAGGACCGTAAACTCCCCCAAACTTAGCCAAAATGATGGTTTAAGCCCCCTAAACACTCTTATACCTTCACTAGAAATCAATGGAAATGGAATAAGGGCCTTAACATCATGAAATGGGGAGTGAACAAGAGTTCACGGCCAAGCCATGAGGCTTACGACCGTAAACTCCCAAGGAGTGGCCTTTGGGCCGTAAAATCCAAGGGAGTGAACTCATGAGCCCCTTGTTACCCCCCTTTGGCCTTATACGAACCCTGGGAACCCCTTCTAAGCCCTAAAACCTCGAATCAATGCTAGAATATCTAAATATCTTAAAGAAAAGCACAAAATGATTAATTTCTTGTAAAATACATATTTCATATGATATTAGGGTCTTAAAAGGTGCACAAGTCCTCAATTGGTACAAAACGCTCAACCGACACTTTCACCCGATTTACCCGATTTACTCGGTTTCAGGTGAGTTCATACCCCTTTAATGAACCTTTCAAATGTGTTATATGTTTTAGGGGGGGATACAAGTCAATTATACATGTTTATGGAAATTTATACAAGTCAATTATTCATGTTACGGAAATTAATCACATGTGATTCACTATCCGTAGTTCAAATCACATGTGATTTACCACTATGTTTTATAAAAATGATTTCGTTTTCAAAACTATTTTGGATAAATAAACAATTTTCTAAATGTTCCCTTTTGACAAGATTTTTATTAAATAAATTCCTTATAAAATGTAACCACACCAATATATTTATATAAGTAAGACTTGAATGACTTAGGACCGATAGCTCGCCTTATTTCCTGTTCTTGTTTGATTGTGGGCTTAGGGTAGTTGTTATCCGTCCGACTGTCGTTGATTTCTTAGTTACATATCATATATATTAGTGCTGGATACGAGTATTTTCATTTCATTCGATGTTTAAACCACTAAACTGACAAGAATCATACACACTATGTTAACTATAATAGGTATAGTTAAGGCCACTATTACTCGCTATAGCTACTACTCTACACACTATAATACACTCTATTACGATACTATGCACTAACAAGAGAACACACTACGAGTTATACAAAAGTCTACTGCACTATAACACAAGAGAAAGCACTAATCAAGAGATAACACACTAACCCACTATGAGATACTCTATTCGCTACGCACTACGCCCGGAGTCTTCTGACAGGAAGACGACACTATATGTATAGATCTATACGGGCCAGACGCTATTACATCCCGACTGTTAACTTCAGTCCGAGCCGCGCAGGCCCAGGGATGCCGCTACTTCACTACACTATGCATGACCGGGAAGGTCATGGGGTCCGCTATTATACACGCTATTGGTATCATACAAGGAATACACTATAACCACACTAAAACACTAAACTAAAGACGAAGTTAATATCCCGAAGTAAACAAGTATTTAACACTAAAGAAAGGTTGCACCACTGTTATTGACTTCAGGCATAATCTACCGTATTGCATTACTTACTGGAAATTCACTATTATACCTTTACAAGAAATGACTTTCAAAGATGAAAATAACATGTTTCTTAAAGGTCTTCACTTACAATGTATTTCTGGAAAATATCGGATTTTCTACTACTTATGAAAGTAAAATTGCAGCTTTTCTTACTATCGGTTCTAATGCTTTTATACAAAAACTCACACTAAAACTCTTATGAACTCACCAACTTTATGCTGATATTCGTTTTCAAAATAACTTGTATCCTCAGGTCAAAGATAGACAGGTACAGGTGCAACATTTTGGAGAAGGTGGAGCATACAAGATCCATCTCTTATTTTTGTATTATTTTGGTGTTTGCTAAACATTACAAAACACACTTGTAATTAAACTCACTATGTAATGCAATTGTTGTATGTTTCTTGTTTTTACTATTATGCAATTGTGATGATACTGCACATGACGTCCTCCACCCCGAAATGTATTCCGCCGTTATTGGTTTTTGGGTGTGACATATAGTGTGCACTAGCATACTTTAGGAGTGATCCCTTATATGCTAATATGTGCTAAATGATAAATAATATAGCATGCTTTATCTTGCTTACCTATATTGCTATTACTTGAGGAAGTTTAAGGTATGTTGTCGACCCATGTTTGGAAGAGGAAATTTTATGTGTTCAGGATTCTAAACGTTGAATTATTTTATTAGAACTGGCATGTAACTTTTTAAGGTGATATGGAGACATACGACAGTTGACATTAATAACTTTGTAAATAAACGAATCGAGTGGTATCGTACCTTTAGAGTACGTTGATGATAGTAACATTGGAAGAGTATTGTACACGTGAAGTACACTTTCAACTGGCGGGATGATAAAAGTATGTTTTAGTCCATGAAGTTGTCCCACCGCTTCGTGATTCCACCGTCGACTAGATTGAAGTAATGATTGCTTACGGATTGAGAAAAACTAAAAATGGTGATGAATACTTCGACAATACCGAAATTGATGTTGTGCAAGATTTAGAAGAAATCAATGAAGATTTAAGGAAAGGCTAACGGAGTTTTCAGACTCAATAAGACAAAACCTTGTCTAACATTGTGATCTAGTATGCAGTTCGAGTGGTGTGGTAAGAGCTGATGTGTACCCTAAAACGAATGCTCGGACTTAGTATTTAAATATACAGAGGTGATAGTTGACTTCTATCACATCCTTATGAAGTTCCATAGTGTATTAAGCCGACTTTAACATACATGAGTAGGGTGGTGAAAAGAGTCATTTGGTTGTGAAGGGCTGAGTAACTTACTTGTCTAAGTAAGGTAGAATACTTAGTTGAAGAAGTAATACACCCATAGTATTGAATGAGAAGATATGTGGTTCTAAGGAAAGACAGAGAACCAAGTTGAAGCTAGTAGAACATGCTGAGATTCAGCTAAAATGAAAACTTCCTAGGATTGACTCCTATGAATTAGACTTAAAAGATACACAAATGAGAAGAAAACTTTTTAAGATTAACTCATATAAAGGAATGACGATATCATGGAAGGGTGATTAAATGAAGAAATGGAATGAAGTCCATGGTGAGTTGCATGAGTTTGAAAACAATACAAGTAGTTGGAGAGCATTTGTCTCCGTACTGTTATAGTACATTATGGTTTAGTGTTCCTTGTAGACTGGACACTACCCGAGAAAGAATTTTTGTGGAGTGAAATTCCTAGCGACCTATTAAAAGTATGAGAATAGGCTAAATCAAGCATATGCATGAGAAGGGTCTTAAAATGTAAGTCTAGGAAATCTAATATGTGCTTGATAGAGACGCAAAATCCTTAGTTGAGTCTAGGAGAAATTATTGTATGTGCTTGTTTGAACACACTCATGTGTGATAAGTTGCTTTTGGATTTTTTTGGTGTGGTGACTTGGGGACTACAAGACAATTCTTGGGACGAGTATGAGTAGGTGTGAAAGGTGGTAGTGGCCTATACTACCCAAAGCACAGGACTCGCACTTGGATCATGAAGAGTCACAAGGTTACTCAGCCACAGTTAGTTGAGTTTGTTTTGTATGTTTTTGTCATTATCTTCGTTTCAGTGACGACTAAGAAGATGATTTTCATTCAGACCCTAGTAGCCATAAAGAATCAAGTCTGATTAATATAAATCTACGAAGTGAGTTGATTAGTTCAGAGAACCATGTCATGTGTAGTGAACAAACTTCAGTCAGGAGATTGAAGATAGAGATGGTCGGGGTAGTCAATAGAAGTATAGCAGCCTTCCTTGAAGGATTAAGCAACCATTAGCTAGAAATGTTTCCTGCTTTGAAGATATTATATCAGATTAGAACGTAAATGAAGGTTTCTTCTATGATAGTGTTTGACTATTAGAGACAAGAGTTTGGTTCATTGTGTGTCTTTTGCTTATGGAATCGAAGGTATTATATGCGAGTTGTTGTTGTAGAAAAAAATGAAGACCTTATAGTGGGTTGAGTATGTGACCCAAATTTAAGAAGGAGAAGGAGTCTGCAATGAGAATTGAGTATTAACTCGGAGATTAGGACCGAAGATCCAATAGAGAATGAAGAGTGGGTGCAAGTTTGATCACCGCCATAAGATAAGAAGTCGAAGAGTTTGTTTAACAAGTCATATGAGTTGTGACTTTTGAGGAGAGGGTGAAAAGATGCATAACGATGATTGTTGTGCGTCAACTTCTAAATACTTCAGATAAGGTCAAGAGGATCAGTTGGAACGCGATAAGATTAATCGTCCCATAGAAAAGGTGGGGATATTATTGAGTTCAACAACCATCCTTGTTGTTAACAATTTCTAATACGTTAGTAACACCATCTTATACATCGGTAGAAAACTACAAGCTAGGTGTGATATTTATCAATATGTGCTCGCATTATGCAAGTAGATCACACATTGTGGGCACAAGCAGTGATACTACATTGGGAATGTTAAGGTCATTGATATGATAATCAACAGTTTATTCCAAGAATAAACGGAACAACAAATCATATACGCAGATCTAGTTAGGGCTTTGATCAGTTGTGAGTAGCAACAAATAGGAGTTTAGTCCCAAGTGAGGAGAACCAACCATTGAGGTAAAAGTTTGAAATGCAACTCGACTGGGGTTTTGCTGTCAAGTGCTTGGAAAAAAAAAAACAAGTGGCAGGGATCGAATATAGTCACCGAGTTTGTCATTTCGGGGTCGAAATCATTCTAAGTGGGGGAGAATCGTAATGTCCGTGAGTTAGGCTTTAGACGTTGATGGGATAATAATAATAAATATTCATTTTATTAAATAAATAAAATCCTTGAATAGGATAATTGTTCATCGTACGTGTTACGATTTATGTAAATACATCCAATGATGAACCTAAGTAGTGAAACCGTAGTTTTCGAATTACACCTGTTTTTCGATGATAGTTATCCATATATATTTTACGGCATTAACAATAGGTGATTGACATTAATATATCATAAAAAAATAATAATAATCAACCTAGTTGTTTTATAGATGATGATAAAATAAATAATATATTTATTATGAAATAAAAGTTGATATATGATTTTAGAGTGTTATTATATATACATATGTGATATATCATAAACATATTTATAGCTAAGTTTTAAAAGTATATATATATATATATATATATATATATATATATATATATATATATATATATATTATTGAGGGACGATATATGTAAAACGTAAATTGATCATATATATTTATATGCATACATGTTCGTTGGATAGTAAACGATCCATAACTTCCTATTTACTGTAAAATAATTAGAAGTATGTGTCAAAACTTTAGAATACGTGGCAAGATATCGTACAATTTCAATTCATTAGAAGGCGTATGTGTTGAGTTTTAAGATGACTTATCTTTTTTGAAACTTTTAACCTTATTCGTAGCTTTGAGTATAAATAGGAAAAAACCTCAACAGTTTCTAGCAAACAAAGAAATAAATATTTTGAGAGACCAAGGAATATACACATAGATAAGGTTTCGACAAGATAATAAGTTGGTAAGTAGTGCTAAGCTTGATGCGACGACAATAGTTACTCTCTACTAACTAGCCAAGTGAGTGCATATTATTTTCATCTTACACATAGATATGAAGTATTTTATATAAATTACGTGCTATGTGTGCATAATATTTGTATACTTGTTATCTATGTTATACATGTTTTAAATGATTTAAACTGTATATGTATTTTATATCTACAAATATGTTGGGGTAAAACATGGGTAGATGAATTAGATAATGTGTGATGAAATAAAAAAAACACTTGATGAGAGGTATCTGTTTTAGATAATTTAGTCATCTAGCAGAGAATAGACAACGACCACAGATTATTCTAGATAATCCAGTGGGACGTTAGCAGACTTGTAACCTGTATCTACTTTTGAACTAAGTGTTCATTAGGTGCTTTTGAACTATGTGTTCATCCGATAAAGTATGATGTACAGACGTTCTTCTTTTTGATACTATTACGTATCGGGGTATAGGAATGTACGGCAGTACTTTATTAGTATTTTCCCTATACTTTTTATTTTGAAGAGCTTTGGAGTCTTCGTTTCTTTTATGAAGTGATCGGACGAGCTTCATGTGTCAACGTTTCCTTTCACGAAGTAATTGAGGGAATTTCATAGATTGCCTAATGAAGTGTGTCGGTAATAGACCACTACTAGGAATGTCTGGTGTTATGTTTCCGGATAGGGTGACTCTGGGGGTAAAATGCCTCACGATATTCAGACCACTGCTATGCAAAGTACGATGCTGGATAGGGTGAGTCTGGGGGTAAAATACCTCACGATATTCAGACCACGGCTAGGCATTGTTATCTAGATAACTACCCTTGAATTAATTGTCTTGTGGTTCTTTCTTTTACGATGGAGGTTCGTGGTGAAACTTAATCCATTCCCCTCATTTGATGTCTTTATTGATCCTCGTTTGCTGCTAGGGAATTCCCAAAGCAGCGTTGTCGGTTTGTTGTTCATATTGATCCTTTAACCTAGATCTTGTAAGATCATTGTATTTTTGAACTGAGTGTTTCCCGATGTTTTAAACCACGTGTTCACCAGTTGTAATTTAAGAATCCTGGCAGCTATGGACTTAGTGCCTATTAGATAAACGTTGGTAGTTATGGATTTAGTGCTTGTTGTATAAAACTCGGGCAGCAATGGACTTCATGCCTATTCCGTAGGTGAATCCTTAAGAGATGATTCTTAGGGTAGATCCTTAAGATTAAAGAAGATAATGGGGATGGGTAATTGGGTAAATTGTTTGATGATTAAATATAATAATTATATTATTGTGGGTTGAAAACTCTATGTACTCACCAGGTTTCCCAACCTGACCCAGTCAGTTTATTTATATCACAGGTGTTGATATGAAGTCACATTATACTGAGAGATTAAGGAGATATAAATCACTAGTGATAATGAATGTAAGTTCTGTTTATGCTTATGTTTCTGTATTGACGATGACATTTCAAATGCTTTAAAATGAATAAAAATACTTTTCTTCGGAAATGCTTTGATAACGTATTTATCATTTTTTACTGGGAACAAATTCCGCAACATTTTCATTCAAAGAAGTACTCTGATTTTTACAAAGCAAAAACAAAATCGGTCTTTTCTGGCCGTGAAAATGGGGATGTTATAGTTGGTAAGCGAACTAGGAATTGTAAGAATTGCTAGACTGAAACTTAGATTGCTAAATGATGACGGTGAGGTGTGTGTCTAGTATACTTTAGGTTGAATACCTAAATTAATATTAAATAGACACAAGCACTAAAATATTTGAGGGTATATGCCTTAATTAATTAATATTATGTGCTAATATAATCGTTTTATAGTGTGCTTTAGGTTGAATACCTTTCTATAGTTTGCACTAGCATACTTTAGGAGTGATGCCTTATATGCTAATATGTGCTAAATGATAAATAATATAGCATGCTTTATCTTGCTTACCTATATTGCTATTACTTGAGGAAGTTTAAGGTATGTTGTCGACCCATGTTTGGAAGAGGAAATTTTATGTGTTCAGGATTCTAAACGTTGAATTATTTTATTAGAACTGGCATGTAACTTTTTAAGGTGATACGGAGACATACGACAGTTGACATCAATAACTTTGTAAATAAACGAATCGAGTGGTATCGTACCTTTAGAGTACGTTGATGATAGTAACATTGGAAGAGTATTGTACACGTGAAGTACACTTTCAACTGGCGGGATGATAAAAGTATGTTATAGTCCATGAAGTTGTCCCACCGCTTCGTGATTCCACCGTCGACTAGATTGAAGTAATGATTGCTTACGGATTGAGAAAAACTAAAAATGGTGATGAATACTTCGACAATACCGAAATTGATGTTGTGCAAGATTTAGAAGAAATCAATGAAGATTTAAGGAAAGGCTAACGGAGTTTTCAGACTCAATAAGACAAAACCTTGTCTAACATTGTGATCTAGTATGCAGTTCGAGTGGTGTGGTAAGAGCTGATGTGTACCCTAAAACGAATGCTCGGACTTAGTATTTAAATATACAGAGGTGATAGTTGACTTCTATCACATCCTTATGAAGTTCCATAGTGTATTAAGCCGACTTTAACATACATGAGTAGGGTGGTGAAAAGAGTCATTTGGTTGTGAAGGGCTGAGTAACTTACTTGTCTAAGTAAGGTAGAATACTTAGTTGAAGAAGTAATACACCCATAGTATTGAATGAGAAGATATGTGGTTCTAAGGAAAGACAGAGAACCAAGTTGAAGCTAGTAGAACATGCTGAGATGCAGCTAAAATGAAAACTTCCTAGGATTGACTCCTATGAATTAGACTTAAAAGATACACAAATGAGAAGAAAACTTTTTAAGATTAACTCATATAAAGGAATGACGATATCATGGAAGGGTGATTAAATGAAGAAATGGAATGAAGTCCATGGTGAGTTGCATGAGTTTGAAAACAATACAAGTAGTTGGAGAGCATTTGTCTCCGTACTGTTATAGTACATTATGGTTTAGTGTTCCTTGTAGACTGGACACTACCCGAGAAAGAATTTTTGTGGAGTGAAATTCCTAGCGACCTATTAAAAGTATGAGAATAGGCTAAATCAAGCATATGCATGAGAAGGGTCTTAAAATGCAAGTCTAGGAAATCCAAGATGTGCTTGATAGAGACGAGAAATCTCTAGTTGAGTCTAGGAGAAATTGTTGTATGTGCTTGTTTGAACACACTCATGTGTGATAAGTTGCTTTTGGATTTTTTGGTGTGGTGACTTGGGGACTACAAGACAATTCTTGCAACGAGTATGAGTAGGTGTGAAAGGTGGTAGTGGCCTATACTACCCAAAGCACAGGACTCGCACTTGGATCATGAAGAGTCACAAGGTTACTAAGCCACTGTTAGTTGAGTTTGTTTTGTCTGTTTTTGTCATTATCTTCGTTTTAGTGACGACTAAGAAGATGATTTTCGTTCAGACCCTAGAGGCCATAAAGAATCAAGTCCGATTAATATAAATCTACGAAGTGAGTTGATTGGTTCAGAGAACTATGTCATGTGTAGTGACCAAACTTTAGTCAGGAGATTGAAGATAGAGTGGCCGGGGTAGTCGATAGAAGTATAACAGCCTTCCTTGAAGGCTTAAGCAACCATTAGCTAGAAATGTTACCTGCTTGAAGATATTATATCACATTAGAACGTAAATGAAGGTTTCTTCTATGATAGTATTTGACAATTAGAGACAAGAGTTTGGTTCATTGTGTGTCTTTTGCTTATGGAATCGAAGGTCATTAGAATATGACCATTCGAGTTGTTGTTGTAGAAAAAAAATGAAGACCTTATAGTGGGTTGAGTATGTGACCCAAATTTAAGGAATAGGAGTCTGCAATGAGAATTGAGTTTTAACTCGAAGATTAGGACCGAAGATCCAATAGTGAATGAAGAGTGGGTGCAAGTTTGATCACCGCCATAAGATAAGAAGTCGAAGAGTTTGTTTAACAAGTCATATGAGTTGTGATTTTTGATGAGAGGGTGAAAAGATGCATAACGATGATTGTTGTGCGTCAACTTCTAAATACTTCAGATATGGTCAAGAGGATCAGTTGGAACGTGATAAGATTAATCGTCCCATAGAAGAGGTGGGGATATTATTGAGTTCAACAACCATCCTTGTTGTTAACAATTTCTAATACGTTAGTAACACCATCTTATACATCGGTAGAAAACTACAAGCTAGGTGTGATATTTATCAATATGTGCTCGCATTATGCAAGTAGATCACACATTGTGGGCACAAGCAGTGATACTACATTGGGAATGTTAAGGTCATTGATATGATAATCAACAGTTTATTCCAAAAATAAACGGAACAACAAATCATATACGCAGATCTAGTTAGGGCTTTGATCAGTTGTGAGTAGCAACAAATAGGAGTTTAGGCCCAAGTGAGGAGAACCAACCATTGAGGTAAAAGTTTGAAAGGCAACTCGACTGCGCTTTTGCTGTCAAGGGCTTGGAAAAAAAAACAAGTGGCAGAGATCGCATATATTCACCGAGTTTGTGATTTCGGAGATGAAATCATTCTAAGTGGTGGAGAATCGTAATATCCGTGAGTTAGGCTTTAGACGTTGATGGGATAATAATAATAAATATTCATTTTATTAAATAAATAAAATCCTCGAATAGGATAATTGTTCATCGTACGCGTTACGAGTTATATAAATACCTCCAATGATGAACCTAAGTAGTGAAACCGTATTTTTCGTATTATACCTGTTTTTCGATGATAGTTATCCATATATATTTTACGACATTAACAATAGGTGCTTGACATTAATATATCGTAAAATAATAATAATAATCAACCTAGTTGTTTTATAGATGATGATAAAATAAATAATATATTTATTATGAAATAAAAGTTGATATATGATTTTAGAGTGTTATTATATATACATATGTGATATATCATAAACATATTTATAGCTAAGTTTTAAAAGTATATATATATATATATATATATATATATATATATATATATATTATTGAGGGACGATATATGTAAAATGTAAATTGATCATATATTTATATGTATACGTGTTCGTTGGATAGTAAACTATCCATAACTTCCTATTTGCTGTAAAATAATTAGAAGTATGTGTCAAAACCTTAGAATACGTGGCAAGATATCGTACAATTTCAATTAATTAGAAGGCGTACGTGTTGAGTTTTAGGATGACTTATCTCTTTTGAAACTTTTTAACTTATTCGTAGCTTTTAAGTATAAATAGGAAAAAACCTCAACAGTTTCTAGCAAACAAATAAATAAATATTTTGAGAGACCAAGGAATGTACACATAGATAAGGTTTCAACAAGATAATAAGTTGGAAAGCAGTGCTAAGCTTAATGCCACGACAATAGTTAGTCTCTACTAACTAGCCAAGTGAGTGCATATTATTTTCATCTTACACATAGATATGAAGTGTTTTATATAAATTACGTGCTATGTGTGCATAATATTTGTATACTTGTTATCTATGTTAGATGGACACTATTATACATGTTTTAAATAATTTAAACTGTATATGTATTTTATATCTACAAATATGTTGGGGTAAAACATGGGTAGATGAATTAGATGATGTGTGATGAAATAAAAAAAAATTGATGAGAGGTATCGATGTTTAAGATGATTTAGTCATCTAGCAGAGTATAGACAACGACCACAGACTATTCTAGATAACCCAGTGGGACGTTAGCAGACTTGTAACCTGTAGTTATTTTTGAACTAAGTGTTCATTAGGTGTTTTTGAACTATGTGTTCATCCGATAAAGTATGATGTACACAGTTCTTCTTTTTGATAATATTACGTATCGGGGTACAGGAGCGTACAGGAGTACTTTATTAGTATTTTTCCCTATACTTTTTATTTTGAAAAGCTTTGGAGTCGTCGTTTCTTTTATGAAGTGATCGGATGAGCTTCATGTGCCAGCGTTTCCTTTCACGAAGTAATTGAGGGAACTTTGTAGACTGCCTAATTAAGTGTATCGGTAATAGACCACTACTAGGTATGTCTGGTGTTATATTGCCAGATAGGGTGAGTCTGGGGGTAAAATACCTCACGATATTCAGGCCACTACTAGACAAAGTTCGATGCTGGATAGGGTGATTCTGGGGGTAAAATACCTCACGATATACGGACCACGCCTAGACATTGTTATCTAGATAACTACCCCTGACTTAATTGTCTTGTGGTTCTTTCTTTTACGAATGAAGGTTCGTGGTGAAACTTAATCCATTCCCCTCATTTGATGTCTTTACTGATCCTCGTTTGCTGCTAGGGAATTCCCAAAGTAGCGTTGTCAGTTTGTTGTTCATATTGATCCTTTAGGCTAGATCTTGTAAGATCATTGTATTTTTGAACTGAGTGTTTACCAGAAGTTTTAAACTACGTGTTCACCAGTTGTAATTTAAGAATCCTGGCAGCTATGGACTTAGTGCCTATTAGATAAACGTTGGTAGCTATGGATTTAATGCTTGTTGTATAAACCTCGGGCAACAATGGACTTCATGCCTATTCCTTAGGTCAATCCTTAGGAGATGATTCTTAGGGTAGATCCTTAAGATTAAAGAAGATAGTGGGGATGGGTAATTGGGTTGATTTTTTGATGATTAAATATAATAATTATATTATTGTGGGTTGAAAACTCTATGTACTCACCAGGTGTCCCAACCTGACCCACTCAGTTTATTTATATCACAGTTGTTGATATGAACTCTACTAGGAAAAGTTCGATGCTGGATAGGGTGATTTTGGAGGTAAAATACCTCACGATATTCAGACCACGCCTAGACATTGTTATCTAGATAACTACCCCTGACTTAGTTGTCTTGTGGTTCTTTCTTTTACGAACGAAGGTTCGTGGTGAAACTTAACCCATTCCCCTCATTTGATGTCTTTACTGATCCTCGTTTGCTGTTAGGGAATTCCCAAAGCAACGTTGTCAGTTTGTTGTTCATATTGATCCTTTAGGCTAGATCTTTTAAGATCATTGTATTTTTGAACCGAGTGTTTACCATAAGTTTTAAACTACGTGTTCACCAGTTGTAATTTAAGAATCCTGGCAGCTATGGACTTAGTGTCTATTAGATAAACGTTGGTAGCTATGGATTTAGTGCTTGTTGTATAAACCTCAGGCAACAATGGACTTCATGCCTATTCCTTAGGAGATGATTCTTAGGGTAGATCCTTAAGATTAAAGAAGATAGTGGGGATGAGTAATTGGGTTGATTTTTTGATGATTAAATATAATAATTATATTATTGTGGAATAAAAACTCTGCGTACTCACCAGGTGTCCCAACCTGACCCACTAAGTTTATTTATATCACAATTGTTGATATGAAGTCACATTACACTGAGAGATTAAGGATATATAAATCACTAGTGATAATGAATGTAAGTTTTGTTTATGCTTATGTTTCTGTATTGATGATGACATCCCAAATGTTTTAAAATGAATAAAAATACTTTTCTTTGGAAATGTTTAGATAACGTATTTATCATGTTTTACTGGGAACAAATTCAGCAACATTTTCATTCAAAGAGGTACTCTGATTTTTATAAAGCATAAACAAAATCGGTCTTTTCTGGCCGTGAAAATGGGGATGTCACATTATTAGCAAGCATACATTGATCTTAAGCATTCATTCAAGGTTTGAGTTTTCAAACCTTATCCCTGTGCATCGATCTTGTTCTCACACGGGTATGAAGAGTTTTTTCAAAAATTAGTTTGTAGAGGTAGCGATAGTTCTTTTGCAAAAATAGATACTACATCTAAACAATTATAAATAAAAGTCATGCTAACAGAAATCAAATCAATAAAAATTGAAAAAAAATGTTTACAAATTTAGTGAGTTATGTTCAAGTCTCGTTTAAAATATAGAGACTAATCAAAAATATATTAGTTTATAGTTAAACAAAACAATAATATCCACCTAAAAGTAGATACAATCATTAAATAATATATTATTGTATTTAAATTATTTACCTAAAAATAGATACCATCATACAATAATATATTATTGTATTTAAATTATTTCTTAATATGCATAACGACGTTTTTTTATAATTATAAGCTTTTAATTTTTAATACAATGTTGGTTCATCCTAATTAAAATTTTAAAAAAATAAAAATAAAAGATTAGCACCCTTGTTGGTTAACAATAACTTTATCCATTTAGTTTTTATAAACAATGATGGAAAATGTACTAAAAATAAATACGTGAATAATACAATTAACGACTCAAAATTAAAATTCAAAGAAATAAACATGTGAAAGACTAACACACTATTATTATTCACTATCACCACATTGTTTTAAAGGCTCACGTGTCCATGCTTATTGTAATTATGAATCATCTTTTGTTGTGGTTTTTCCAATAAATAAAACCTATGTTCCATGTCTTCATTTGACAGTTCTCGAATTGACTTTATTGTAAATTAGAAACAACGATTTTATCTTTCTAGGAATTGTTTCTACTTTTTTTTTCACAAAGTCACTCAACGATCTTAGGTATTATAAATATCATGTACATGTCATAGTATAAATTCCAAATAACGAATTTAGTGGGAATACTCATGTTATATCTTCGTGTTTTTGTTAAACTACTTTATAAAAGTATAATGTTAGACAAATGATACCCACAATAATGGAATTACTATCTACATTGCATAACATTAGCTCCTGGTTACATTTTTGCCCCTTATGTTGACGATCTAGAACTACAATCTGTCCTACATAGAAAAACGTGAATTTTGAGAATGTCCCATATAACGTTTGACAAAACTTGCAAAATTAATCAGTTAATGCATATAATTTATAAACCGCATTTGCTTGAAAGTCTTACTTGACTAAACACTAAAGGCGAACTTAGAAAGAGCTTTCCAGTACCTAATGAAAGCTCTACGATCTTCTTCTTCATCTTTCCCTTATAAGTGGTCAGACCATTTTCATTTTAAGATTATTTGCCTACAAAAAACTTCAAATTGTTATTCATTATGCTTAAAAGGTAGAAATAAAGATTCTCATGATTTTTCCTACCAAATCACAACTCCACGAACAAAATTATGAACCAACACCATGGAAACATCATAGTCTTCACCAATGACCATTTCAAAATAACAATATTATGAAGAAATGTTAGCAAGATCTAGACTCATGGTTGGACAGGAATCATAGAACTGTAGAAAGGGTTATAAGATGCAATGCATTAAAAATAACAACTTACCTTTTCCCTTGTTTGATGGAGTGGCTGTGATTTCCTGCTACATTCAAACCAACAAAATCATACTATAATATAACTAAAATAGATTTACATTTTAAAAGAGACGATAACAAAGCAACATATTTATTTAATTATGCAGTCAGATCCAACCGAACTAAAGCAATATGTCTTTATTTAATAAATCAAAAAAAAATTGATGGAAAGCAAAAGAAAACATATGCTTAAATCTATGAATTAAAAAAACACATGAGAATCAAGATCTTATTAATATAGATGGGAAGAGGTTTAAGAGTTTAACCATAGCCTTTATATGTTGGTGCAAAATCCTATCATTTCCAATAGAAATGCAATAATAGAGAACAATTAAGCCTCAGTTCAAACCTGCAAAACCAAAACATCTTCATGAGAGATGAAAAAATATGTTTTCCCCATCCCTCCATGTAGAAAAGTGAATCCATAGCTTCTAATATCAGGGGTAAATTCGTCCATAACTACTAATTATAGGAATTTGACACACGATTCATCATCGTGTACATCAATCTGACTTCAAAATGAGCAAAAACAAAGATTGCCAAACTTAATCATACTCGTGAAAGCAGACCTTTGAATCAAACCTATGAAATAAGACCTTTGAATACAAAACAAACATTCTTTAAACTAAAACATATAAATGATTCTATAAACTAACCTTAAAGAGAAACAGAGAAAATCAGTTTTACGTAAACTATAAATTAGAAAGTATACAATGGCATAATGCATAAAGAATTCCCAAAAGAGAAACACCAATTCTTTAACCGAGCAAAGAAGATATTTCATCAATAATAACATTTTAGAAATATATTATGTTCTATAAATAAGAAATATTGTACTGGACACTAAATAAGTGAAATTAAATTGGAAAACAAATCCACATGATATACCTGAAGGATTTTGAGCATTCTAACACTCCTAAGGTGCATGCAACCCTAAATACCTTGGATCTATGTTTTCTCTATTATACATGCAAATATCAATTTTCCAAGGTATTGTTCTAACTAGCATAGTATGAAGTACATATAATATAAATTCTAGTGGAATTACAAACCTCTTTGTTGTAGCTTGATTCCATAGATCTTAAGAGCCTAGTGCCTCAAGTGTGACACCTCAAATGGTCCACACAACATCACCAACATCTTGGAATAACATGAGAGAAAAAGGTTCTTATGCTCAAATCAGACAACCCTCACGTGTACACATACTAGTGCCAATTTCTTGAGCCAAGGGGTCCTTATATATGGTGGCTATGAGGGTTACACCATGTAACTCATGCCTTTCCATATTCTTCATGCTCCATGGGTTAAAACCTCCATGGAGTATCCATGGGTTACTGAATGGGTTTAGCCTAACATGAAGAACTACGGATCATAAGCCCACATATATAAGAATGAATGATTTACACAATCAATCTCCATATATTTAATTAGTCTCCTTTTGATCACATAATTAATTCCAAATTAATTCTTGATCAATACTAATTAAATAATATGATCTCATATTAATATATTAGAACTTATAATATATTAAAAAATCATAATTATCCTTTTTCTCACAAAAGTCTATCCAAATTGTTCTGATGCCATGCAACCCAAATAGAGCATGCCAATCGGGTCAAGTACATACCAATTATAGTTGTGGACTTAGACACCAATCCAACAGTCTCCCACTTGGATAACTCTAAAACTATTATTGCGTATGACTTCAAAACCCAACTAGCAATCGTAGCTCTTAAAAGATGCTATCAAACTCTGAACAAATCAATGACGCGTCCATTAGATAAGGGATCATATATTCCTCCATTCTATATATCATATGGAATGAGACATATATTATAATCCTTCTCGTTGTCCATTTTTTTTTCCCGATTTCTGATTTATGACAACCGACTAATTGAACAAATCATATTAGTCCTGGCTTGGCCAAGCACTTCGGGGTGTCAGCACTAAATCATCGAGGGGCCCACATATATCTCTTTTATCCCTTCAAGGGTAAAAGGAATGGATAAAATTCGAATCATATGCTTGTTCTACTACTTGTTGAATCATACACAAAGGCACGTTTTATAACATCGAGTTACCAATGCGTTTTCGTACAATCAATGTATAACCAACTCATAGGAAACAACTCATATCTCTAGGCTTGAAGAATATAAGATATTATTGTCTCATGATCACTCGTGATGAAATCCATGAAGTGAGTCCAATGAGCGTGGGTTTAATCCAATACTCAGAACTTATGAGCACTCATGAATGTTGTAGCAACTCTTGCTATGTCCCATACCTTGGACATCTACAATCCAACTTCATGACAGTCTTGATTCATATCTACTTCCAACATATGACCGACTGTGGATAGTTTGAATAACTCAGTTATTCGGGAAGAATGACCTAGTAGTTCTGGAAGTCAAAACATGCAAAGTGAAGCACAAGAAATCAGCTCGACTTCTAGAAATCAATACTTTATTGACTTTCTTACCAAAGATCAGACTTCTGATATGAAATGCTTTGATAAAACTTTATCAAAATCATACACCTTTCCTTAGATAGAACACATGTGTGTCTAAACAATTTCAGAACTATAATAAGGGATGCCGTAATCATAGTCTCAATTGTTTAGACCTTTGTCATTCCTCACAAGTCCATGTTAGTGTGCCGGTTAACCACACACGCTCCACTAATGACTTTGAGAATGCAAATGTCACAATTGCTATCTACCTAAGATCTACTTAGTGAAAGCGTTTTCTCACCATCGTTTTCATGAATAGGAGAGAAACCTTCTAACACTTTGATTTTATGATGTATGTGTTCCTATCCATGTGAATTTGTCAAAACCATAATCACAAGACACATTTAATGACAATTCCATAGACATATGGATTGAACTTGTGCAATCTTAACTTCTTGCCACCTGGCAACATAAGGGACTGCCATTGCTTCGAAGTTGTTATGCAACCAATTGAGAACTCTCAGAACTCGAATACAAAGCCAACTTTCACTGGAATGAGAACATAAATAGAAATATGTCAACACGATAGGTTATAAACCTCACGTCGTGTGCTAGTGATAAACTACAAGTTTTTTTACTCTTGATTAGATGTTGAAGCTTTTTCAAGATCTTCAAGACTCCCACTGTCCTCTTGAAATATAAGACTCTCTTGCCAAATATTCAAGAGATAGTGCAGATTCTTTATCAAGACAAACACTTCACACAATTGGCCTTAGTTGGTCTTTGTTTTATCCAAAACATCACAACTTACCAATTTCAAATGTACAAGAGTAGGACACTTTTACTCTTACATTTGACAAGTGCTATAAACCTTTCTTTAAGATATGTCACTCAAGTTACAATCTTGGAGTGTGACTCTAAGAATTTTTTTGGAACGAAGTATGACTCACCTTCTTGATTTAACCATTTTAGCAATTCTTGATTCCTCTTCTTAGCCATAGGAATGCACCAAGATGTCCTTAGAGAACCAATTGCGATATGGTTTCTTAACCATTGAGATGATCACAAAACATGATACTAAAGTTTTCTCCCATCTTTTCAGATTTGAGAAACTTTTATCCTTCTGCCTAATTTGATTCTTCTCATCCGTTCTGCCATACATCGAAGCTCTTCCAATGTTTCAGATTGATACTTAAATCGGTAAGTATAACCATATTTACTAAAATTTAGTAAATCATGACGAATAGTCTTATCGATCTTTTGTGGTGGACTTGACCGGTGCACAAGAATGTGTACTCAATCCTTTAGTCCTTCACTTGACTCACATATAAATGTGAACAAGGAATTAGTCTTAATTTTCCAAAGGTAGAAATTCTCATTCATCATACTATACAACTTGTATGATTCCAAGTTTCTATCCACCGGAAAACTTGGGTGATGAGAATCTTTCCTTATTTGGTAAATTTAGACACGACCACAAATGAAAGTATCAAATTCATATTTCCATTATTGCTAGAAACATATAAACATCAATTTTCCATAAATGCCATTGCAAGGAGATAAAATAAAATAAAACAAAAATCTTTATTTATTTATAAGATGCAGAAAAATCTTTTTCCTTACAATGCAACTTTAAATGGAAACTATGCAATTACATATTTCCTAAAAATCTATCATAACTCTCTATGTAGTAGCTCAAGAATCCGATCTTGAACCATGCAATTGAAATCCATCTTCGCGATCAGATTCAGCATACTCTTTCTTTAAGTTCCCTTCCCTTTGCTTGATCCTGCCATACATTAAAATGTATTAAGAATCTTTAAATAGGAACTTAAGAGAGTTATATAGTGGACTTACCTGTAGCAGAGTCAAGCTATTTGACTAGACCTTCTCTCAGATCTTTCAGGTAGTTAGGGCAGCCTTACAATCAATGCCCCTTCCTTTGGCAATAAACACATATGGACCCTTTGGGAATGGTAAATGAGACTATCTCAGACTTAGCCATTCTCTTTACCATTTGGTCAACCGAGTTGACTATGGCCGATCCCTTTCCATTGGGAAGAGAAAGCTTTTCTGGATATTCAATGTTACCATTGTCAATGTCCATGGAAGTCTGGGAAGTTGATCTTCTTAATCAAATTTTCTCTACCAGTGCTCCAAATCATTACTGATTCAGCAACACCAAGCAAATAGATAAGATCATTAAGGGTCTTGTCATAGTCTTTTACATAATAGTCCCAAAGGACACTCACTATAAGACTTAGAAAGTGATTGAACAACCAACTTTCTCAAGACTTTGCCAACCAACTCTCCCGGCTTGTCAATATGTGACTTCATATCCAAGATGTGAGCACACATAGACCTTGCTTGCGATTAGGGTTTGAGTGACCTTGAACTTCTGGGTTAGGGAGAATAATTAGAGGAGGTGAAGGGAGTGAAGAATGATTTCCAGGACATCATCTTCATTAGGAAAGCTTGTTCCAAGAGTTTTTGGGAAGATCATAGATGTCTGAACCAAACATCTTTTGGGAAATATTCAAGATAGTTGATTTAAAGTCCTTATTATAACACCCAATATGAAATATTAAGGCTAGGACCCAACACAATATTTTATAACTTGGAAGAGGGGTGTCGTAATCCAAGCTATAGAATATTTGAAGGTAGGCGAATGACGATTCACCAATTTCCACCATGAAAAACGAAATAATTTATTAGGTTTTAACTGGATTTAAAACTCCTAGATCTTTTGAGATTCATTGAACTTTTCAATGGCATGTTTCAATCTCTATTGTGCCCTCTCAAATTTTGTGACTGGGATGCCGAGGATCACAAAACAAGGTGTGAATAACTTTGCAAATATACTTGGTACCCTTAATATTTACTCGTCAATCAATGTGCCGGTTAACCACACGTGCTCCATCGATACTATGATAAACATTAAGTTACCCTTTGCCTACCTTGTTAAGTCAAACTAGTGTGCCGGTTAAGCACATGCGCCCCTCTAACCGACTTAAGCAAAGTACAAAGTGTAATTTCATGAGTTAGCACCAAATTCACATTTTCCTAAAGTAACTAAGATTGAGAATTTATAAAAGGTTTAGTTACTTTATATTTATCATTAATAATTTTAAAGAAGGGAGAATTCTAGTCCTTATATATATATATATATATATATATATATATATATATTAGCTTATAATACTATAAAGTCTAAGGGTTGAATTTTAACTTTTAAAATTCTAGGGGCTTAACTTGGAATTAAAGTAGCCATGAGGGGAAACTTTACAAATTACAAAACTTGAGGGCAAGTTTTGAACTATACATTAAAAAAAATTTCAATTCCATAACTTATGTGTTTAAAGTAGTTTTAATGAAAAAACTCTTCAAGTTCCATAACTTGAGTACAATTTATGGAAGACTTTAAAACATTTAAAAATGAGACTCTTCATTTTTCATAATTTATGGAAATCTTATGAGTTTTAATAATCATAAATGTGACCTTTCATATAACTTGAGGAAAAGTTACAAAAACACATATTATGAACAACTTTTAGATTAATTTGGGTTGAAAACATATTATCACATAACTTTTCTATTAATCTAAATCAACTCATAAGAACAAGATAATTCAAATCAAACACTTTTTCATGCAACTAGCCTAACCATTAAACTAATACAAAACATCAATCTACTGACAATTATCTATGAAATTGGATTAGCATGAACATTACCACATCAAAAACAGGTTTACAAGTTCAAAAACAGCTTAGGGTAATGTTCCTACTCCAACCCCGGCCAAAAAACTGGAAAATATGTTGTCTGGGGCTCCTACGATTTGAGTGTATGAACCTACTGGACGAGTAGGATGATATTCTTCATGGACTCGGCGAGTCCATCAGTGGACTCGGTGAGTCCAATGCCCAGAAAGCAAAAAATTTCGATTTTTAAGCTATTTCAGCAAGTTGCATCTAGTATAATTGAAAACAAGTCTAGGCTCTGAGACCACTGAAGGGTTTTGAGCATTCTAACACTCCTAAACATGCAACCCTAAATACCTTGGATCTAATTTTTCTCTATTATACATCGAAATATCAATTTTCCAAGGTATTGTTCAAACTAGCATAGTATGAAGTACATATAATATAAATTCTAGTGGAAGTACATACCTCTTTGTTTTAGCTTGATTCCATGGAGCTTAAGAGCCTAGTGCCTCAAGTGTGACACCTCAAATGGCTCACACAACATCACCAACATCTTGGAATAACTTGAGAGAAAAAGGTTCCTATGCTCAAATCTGCTAGCCCTCATGTGTACACACACTACTGCCAATTTCTTGAGCCATGGGGTCCTTATATATGGTGGCTATTAGGGTTACACCATGTAACTCATGTCTTTCCGTATTCTTCATGCTCCATGGGTTAAAACCTCCATGGAGTATCCATGGGTTACTCCATGGGTTTAGCCCAACATGAAGAACTATGGATCATAAGCCCACATATATAAGAATGAATGATTTACCCAATCAATCCCCATATATTTTATTAGTCTCCTTTTGATCATAGAATTAATTCCAAATTAATTCTTGATCAATACTAATTAAATAATATGATCTCATATTAATATATTAGAACTTATAATATATTAACAAATCATAATTATCATTTTTCTCACAAAAGTCTATCCAAATTGTTCCGATGCCGTTCAACCCAAATGGACCATACCAATCGGGTCAACTACATACCAATTATAGTTGTCGACATAGACACTAATCCAACAATACCAAGTAATGTACTTATCTCCCCTTACACTCTTATAATCAAGTGTAAAACTTCTAGACTTCCTTATATTTTTTCCTCAGATACTCTTTCATTCACATTGACGTGCACAATAAAATGAAAACGTAGTTAAGTAAAACCGAAAATCACTTAAACAAAACCTAAACTGTGGATTTTTGATCGAAAAGCAGTTAGAGAGAGAGAGAGAGGATCTAGATTACGAAAACAACACATGACAGACATAAGAAACGTAATAGGAAGCAACAAAACTGAAAAATTGAGAAAAAAATTGAAAGCAGTGACTGGTGGTGGCGGTAGTTATAAATCTCTATTGTTCCTACAAATCATAAACCAACAAAAAACAAAAAAATATAGAAAATATAACCAATTTAAAAAAGAGAAGACAATTGAATTTCAAATTTTGTGAGCGTTAAATAAGAGAAGACAAAGGAAATTTAAAAAATACTGAAATCATTCCTCAAATCACGCAAGTTGAAGATTCAAGGAGATATATGTGCAATATATGGGCGAGATAAAGAAAATATAACCAATTTAAAAAAAAATCCAGTAGTGACTCCAAGAAGGAACGTGGAAAGTAGTTCCATTTAAAGGAACATGTGAGAATACACGTGCCTTCAAACCATGCGGGAATGGAGAGTAGCTAGAAATCGAGCATAGGTGTAAAGACGTCAAGATAAGGTGCGGATTATCACCATTTCTTCAAAAATGAAAAGGTAGTGGTAAATTGAGAAAACCAACAAAAATGAAATCAAAATCAATATCCAGAAACAAAACGAAGACCTTAAAATCAAAGAGAGATGGTTAGGGTTTGAGATGGGTGGTAAACAAAAAAAAAGGGATATAGTAACACAGAAGCACAAAAAAGTGAGAATGAAAAGAAGGAAGCAGCTAAACGATTGTAATTGATGGTGTGAGAAGGAGGTGGATGGTTGAAGGTGGTTACAACGGTGGTGAGCAGCAGTGGTTATGGCGGTAAAGGCTGATAGTGGTTAATATGTGGATAACAGCTGAAATAGGTGCCTAGAGTCGATTAGGGTTGCACAAATAAAGGATGATGGGAAGCTTTGGTATTTTATAAACTCCGGCTGAAATATAGGGAAAGCACAAATTATTCAACTTAGGGATTACAGGGGGCTTGGTCAAAATTCCGGAAGATAAGCTGATAAATCATTCTTCCATTCTTATCTTGACTTTTTCTATGTGTAGACCGATTCAATAGCCAAGGTAATGGAATTCTGGGTCAAATCAACATGATATACCAAGTAATGTACCAGACACAAAATAAGTGAAATTAAATTGGAAAACAAATCAACATGATATACCAAGTAATGTACTTATCTCCCCTTACACTCTTATAATCAAGTGTAACAGTTATAGACTTCCTTATATTTTTTCCTCAGATACTCTTTTTCATTCACATTGACGTGCACAATAAAATGAAAATGTAGTTAAGTGAAACCAAAAATCACTTAAACAAAACCCAAAATGTGGATCTGTGATCGGAAACCAGTTAGAGAGAGACAACGAGAGAGGGAGAGAGAGAGAGAGAGAGAGAGAGAGAGAGAAGGAGGATCTAAATTATGAAAACAACAACACATGACACACATAAGGCACGTAATTGGAAGCAACAAAACTGAAAAATTGAGGAAACAATTGACAGCAGTGACTGGTGATGGCGGTACCTATAAATCTCTATTGTTCCTACAAATCATAAACCAACAAAAAAAACATTATAGATCCAGATCACAAAATACAAAGCAGAGGAAGAAGTACATATAGCTGCGATAGAGGTGAGACTCGATAATGGTGGTCAACGGTCTAAATTTGAAATAGGCAAAAAGAATGGCAAAATCTAGGATAAATAGGGGAAAAGAATGGAAAATTTTGGGATGCCAATTGAATTTCAAAATTTGTGAGCATCAAATAAGAGAAGCTAAAGGAAATTTCGAAAGTATTGAAATCATTCCTCAAATCATGCAAGTTGAAGATTCAAGGAGATATGTATGCAATATACGGGCGAGATAAAGAAAATATAACCAATTTCAAAAAAATCCAGTAGTGACCCCAAGAAGGAACGTGGCAAGCAGTTCCATTTAAAGGAACATGTGGGAATACACGTGCCTTCAAACCATGTAGGAATAGAGAGTAGCTTGAAATCGAGCATAGGTGTAAAGACGTCAACATAAGGTGTTGATTATCACCATTGCTTCAAAAATGAAAAGGTAGTGGTAAATTGAGAAACCCAACAAAACTGAAATCAAAATCAATATCCAGAAACAAAATGAATACCTTAAAATCAAAGAGAAATTGTTAGGGTTTGAGATGGGTGGTAAGTAAAAAAAAGGGGATATAATTATCAGTGATAATACACTGGTAAGTCTGGATGAACCTAATAGCTACACGAAAGCCATGGTAGGCCCTGAGGCTGGTAAATGGAAAGCGGCTATGTACAGCGATACACCGTCCATGTATGGTAATCAAGTTTGGAACTTGGTTGACAATGTACTAGGTCGCAAGAAAGTCAGGTTCAAATGGATCTTCAAGAAGAAGACTTACATGGATGGTAATGTACACACTTATAAGGCACGAGTGGTTGCAAAGGGCTTTTCTCGAACTCCGGGAGTTGATTATGATGAGACCTTTTCACCAATAGCAAAGATTAAGTATATTAGGGTTATGTTAGCCATTGTTGCATTTCATGATTATGAAATATGGCAAATGCATGTCAAAACTGCATTCCTTAATGGATGGTTGGCTGAGGATGTTTACATGAGTCAACACAAAGGGTTTTGTGAGTACAGAGTACGCTAATAGAGTGTGTAAGCTTGAGAAATCCATCTATGGATTGAAACAAGCACCTCGCAGATGGAATCTTTGTTTCGATGAGAAAGTCAAAGAGTTTGGCTTTTCGATGAGCGAAGATGAATCTTGTGTATATGTTAAGGCTAGTGGGAGTATAGTTAGCTTTTTGGTATTGTATGTGGATGGCATACTACTCATAGGAAATCACATCCGAACTCTGCAGGAAGTGAAGTCCTGGCTTAGGAAGTGTTTCACTATGAAGGACCTTGGTGAAGCTACCTATATCCTAGGGATAAGGATTTTGAGAGATAGGAGTAAGAGACTAATTGGACTTAGTCATAGTACCTACTTGGGTAAGGTGCTGATAGGTTCCGCATGCAGAATTCCAAGAAAGGAGAATTACCGACCCTGAGTAACACCAGATTGAGGAAGACTCAGAGCCCGAGTACAGAGGCTGAGATAGCTGAGATGAGTCGAGTACCGTATGCTTCCGTTGTAGGCTCGATCATGTATGCTATGACTTGTACTCATCCTGATGTGGCCTTTGCATTGAGCATGGTCAGTAGGTATCAGGGGAATCCTGGCAAGGCACACTGGACTGTTGTAAATAACATTCTCAAGTACCTGTGGAGGACTAAGTACTGGGTCCTTACCCTCGATGGGAGTGATGACTTGAGAGTAGTAGGGTATAGTGATGCTAGCTTCAGACTGATAGGGATAATTTCCGCTCTCAGTCAGGCTGGGTCTTTACCTTAAACGGAGGAGCAATTAGCTGGAAAAGTTCCAAGAAGGAGACAGTAGTTGATTCAACTTGCAAATCAGATTATATAGCGGCAAGCGAGGCAGCAAAGGAGGCTATATGGCTAAAGAACTTCATTGGAGACCTTGGAGTTGTACCAGCTATAAAGGAGCCTATGGAGATTTTCTGTGATAGTGAAAGTGCAGTTGCCTTAGCCAAGGAACCAAGGGATCATGGAAGATCCAGACACGTCGACAGAAAATATAATTTCATCAGACATCGATTAGAAGAAGGGCTCCTCGTGGCAAAGAGGGTATCATCGGATGAGAACCCAGCAGATCCCCTCACGAAGGGACTGGGTAGGGTTAAGCATCTTCAACATTCAAGGCGGATAGGGCTAAAGGATGATATTAGTTTTAGAAATTAGATAGTTTTGAAATTTGTAAAGTGTAATTGACATTTGATGATAAATAAAAGTAGTTGTTTATTTATAAGTAAAGTGTTTCTATCTTTTGTCAATCATTTACTATCATTTCAATTTTCATTTTTTGACTACCAGAATAATTATGTTATGGTATATCATATTATTCACATTCCCCACAGTCGGTCATATGTTGGAAGTAGATATGAATCAAGATTGTCATGAAGTTGGCTTGTAGATGTCTAAGGTGTGGGACATAGCAAAAGTTGCTACAACACTTTTGAGTGCTCATAAGTTCTAAGTATTGGATTGAACCCACGCTCACTTGTATCACTTCATGGAATTTATCTCGAGTGATCGTGAAACGATAATATCATATAAGTGTTCAAACCTAGAGATATGAGTTGTTGACTATGAGTTGGTTATACATTGATTGTGCGAAAGCGCATTGGTAACTCGATGTTATAAAACGTGCCTTTGTGTATGATTCAACAAGTAGTAGAACAAGCATATGACTCGGAGTTTATCTGTTCCTTCTTGGATTAGAAGCAACATCTAGGTCCCTCAATGATTTTGTTGTGACCTAAGTACCGGGCCAGGTCAGAACTAAATAGATGTGTTCGATTAAGTTTTATGTTAAACAAATCGGAAATCGGGAAACAAACTGCTGGAAAATAAGTAAGACATTGTTCCATGTATTTGTCCAGCTGATATCTGGAACAGAGAATAATATGATCATTTATCTTAAATTGCGTATCATCATCATCTCAGTTCTGCGAGACTTTGAAAGAGCTACGATTGCTGATCGGTTCCTGAAGTTATTCTCGCAGTTATAATTATTAAACTTATCAAAGTGGGAGACTGTTGGATTAGGTGTCTAAGTTCATAACTATTTCTGGGATGTACTTGACCCGGTTGGCATGGTCCATTTTGGGTTGCATGGCATTGCAACACATGGATAGACTAAATGAGAGAAAGGACACTTATGGTTTATTAATATATTATAAGCTCTAATGTATTAATAATATTATTTAATTAGTATTGATCAAGAATTAATTTGGTGATCAAAAGGAGACTAATTAAATATATGGGGTTGATTGTGTAAATCATCCATTATTTTATAGTGGGCTAATGATCCATGGTTTATTGAATTGGGCTAAAAACCCATAAGGTGCTCCATGGATAGTCCATGGAGGTTATAAACCCATGGATCATGGAATATGAAATGCCATGTCAATTAGGGTTTACATGATGTAACCCTACTTGTGACACAACTATAAAAGGACCCCATGGGCTACCAAAATCAGCACTATGTGTAGAACAAGAGGGCTAGCCGATTTTGAGTGATAGTGTAATTCTCTCAAAGTTATTCAAAGAGTTGTGGTGTTGTGTGAAACATTTGATGGATCACATTTGAGGTGCTAGGCTCACAAGGTTCTCAAGGAATCCAAGCAACAAGAAAGGTATGTTCTTCTACTAGCTTTTATGTTTCAAAGTTCCCCATGCCATGCTAGTTAGGTTAAGAACCTTGGAAAAATCAAATTTGCATGTATCTTAGTAAAAGATAGATCCAAGGTTTCTAGGGTTGCATGTACACCTTAGGAGCGTTAGAATGCTCAAAACCCTTCAATATGATGGCAGTTTTAGGGTACAATGATGGAGGTATAATGTTTTACCATTTCATGATCCCAGAGACAGATTTGGATAGCGGATTGTTACACCTTGGCACTGATTAGGAAGTCATTCAGTTGGCAAGGTATGTGCCTAATCATAAGGAAATTAATTTGTACATTGAGCATGGGAAGACTAGAGTACTCCGTTAGTTTAAATCCCCATTAAAGGTTCGTATTGAAGAAGATGAAGGAGATCATTCTCCTATAATGAATAGGATTATAATGAAAAGGAAATTAGTTGGGTCATGTAGTAAAAAGTTGGATTTGAATGAGCCCACTGATTTGTCAATGTTGATTATACCCTATGAACCTGTGATCAATAAAAAACACTCAACTGGTCAGTTTGATCCCTTTAGGGGGTACAAATTGAGGATAACCAAGGTAAAAAAGCTGTTGACACAGGGGATGATAACCAACCAAAATGGGATGCTGATCCAATGGATGATTACAAGGTAATGGAGGATGTAGATGCAGAATATGGTGGGGATACAAATCTACATGATGTTGAGTTTTTTAAGGATGGATACAGTAGAAATAAGGAAAGTGTTAGTGAGGGTGCTTGGAGTGAGGGTAGTAGGAGTCAGGGTAATAGGAGTGAGAGCAGTGGGACAGATGATGATAGTGAGGATGAAGATTTCTTTATGGATTTATAAAATATTGTAGATGATGTAGATGTTGATATGAAAGATTTTCGTATACATGTTGATGAAGATGCTGAGTGGGTTCCAAAAACAACAAAAGAAGCAAGTGGGAATAGTGTTGACTTTACTGAAGGTGAAGATTTGGAGGTCATAGACCTAGACTTGTGTGATTCACCTATTATAGGTGAAGATAACAATAGAGAGAGGATGTTGTGAAACATAATATGAAAAGACAGTGAAGAACAACAATCTAATCTTATGTACATTTGTTGGTGGGTAGGCCCAAGAAGAAAAGGAAGAGGGCATACGATGAACCTGCAACCCAGGGGAATAAATTTTCCAAGAACTGGACAACCATTACAAGTGGAAAATGCGTCACATGTAGGCCCAAGAAGAAAAGGAAGAGGGCATACGATGAACCTACAAACTAGGGGCATAAATTGTCAAAGAAATGGACCACTGTCACATGAGGAAAGTGTGTCACATATGGAAAGTGCAAGAACACAGGGCATAATTCACGAACTGGTAAAGCTCAAGGTGACCCTAACGACAAAAGAACTAGATGCACAGGAGGAAAGAAGTGACGATGGGGGTGTTATTGTTAATTGTTAGGCCTTTTTGATGTAATTTGCAACTTACTTTTATGGTTGTGTTAATACCTATGTTTATGTAACAAATAACAGTTATTTTGGGCTCCTTATTTTCTATGGTCATGCATGTTGACCTTGAATTAGTGTACACACAGGTAAACTATGAAACAATGTCAACTGCTGTTGTGATATACAGTAACATTTTTGTTATATTGTTGTTCTTGCCAAGTAACATTTATGATATTCAAAGTGTATAGACAAATGGAAACAATACAACACACATACTGAAGTTAAACCATTTGATTACACAAAGAGTATATCATTCAGACAACATTAACCAAAGCATAATTTCCTGGATTCAGACTCAAAACAAACACAAACACTACATTAAGACATAACACTTCCTAATTCAGACACCACATTCAGACATAATTCCACCTTGCATCAAATAACGAATTGCAAAAAGACCCCAACTGAAGAGAATGATTAACTTATACATCCTAGCTTGCATTGTAGCTTGTTGAGATTCTTGGAGGTTTTTCATAGACCTAATTAACCCAACCCAGGTATCATTTGTACCGACCTAGGGCAAATGGGCTCATCAAACCACCCAATCCAACCACACCTTCTCTCGTTATGAAGATAAGACAAAAATCAGCTTCCATGGTTACGGTTTGACGAGGAAATAACGATGGCTAGATCAGGATTTCCACAAGCACATATAGACATTTTTTGCAAGTTTCTTTCTCTTAGAGTAGAAGTGTTTGATTGAACTGGGGGGGGGGAAGAAGAAGACGTCATATAGGCGTTAAAAATCTGTTTAGAAAAGGTCCATTAGGGTAAATTGACATAAATACCCTCATGTGCAAGTCACATGCGGGCAGGTTAACGTTGGAAGGGACGAACATCCTACTCGAGGAGTATTCGCGTGCAACTTAACGTCCGTTCGTACCATTTGAGGGAAAACCATCGTAGTAAGTGTTGTCTCTGCCAAGGATCTTAAAGGAGACCAACATCCTATCTACTATGTACGTAAAAGTCTCTTGCATCATGAAACCAGGTACTCTCACCTCGAAAAACTAATTCTTGCCTTAGTAACTGCCTCTACTAAATTAAGACATTATTTCGAAACACATACTATACATGTAAAGACTAATTATCCAATTAAGAACGTCATGAGAAAACTAGAAATGTCAGGAAGGATGGAAAAATGATCGGTGAAGTTAAGCACATTCGACATCAGATATGAACTCAGATCCGCCATAAAGTCACAAGAATTAGCAGACTTTATGGCTGAGTTTATAGATGATCTACGAAACGAAGTAGACATGGAATCCAAGCAACTCCTAGAAGATGAACACTTGGGAAAATGGACACTGTTCACAATTGGAGCTTCAAATCAAAAAGGAACAAGGCTAGGGATCATAATAAAGTTTCCATAGGGGGACATCCTACCCCAGGCAGTTAATTGCGAATTCAATGCTACCAATAACGAAGAAGAATAAGAAACACCCATCATGGGACTACAATTGGCTAAGGTTCTTGAAAATCAGGGATATCCAAGTACTTGTTGATTCTTTATTATTAACTAATCACTTCAATAGATCTTATGTAGTAAAAAGTGAAAGATTAGCTTATCTAGAGATCCTCAAAAAATTAGCTTCTGATTTCAAGAACTTTAGCCTAACCCAAGTTCCTAGAGAAGAAAACACAGAAGTAGACGCATTAGCCAACCTAGGATCCTCCCTTAGGATCCCACCAGAAACGAAGATTCCTATAACCCACATAATAACCCCAGCCATAGAAACCCTCTCCGACAAATTCGATGATTCTGAACAACCAATAAGCGTAGCAGCTATCGAAGATCCTGACCCTAGGATCCCTCTTCAAAGGGACCCTGACGAACATGATCCTCAAAGGAGTCCACGATCATGGACCCAACCCATTATCGAGTATCTCCAAAATGGCAAAATCCTAAAAAAAAAGAAATAAGCGAAAGAGCATTCAGAACAACAGTCTAAAGATTCGTGATAATTAAAGGTAAACTCTATAAGAAGTCTGTGGCAGGTCCGTACCTTAGATGCTTGGAAAATCCTGAAGCTGCAGAAGTCTTGAAGGACATACATGAAGGAGACTGTGGCAATCACACCGGGAGAAGATCCTTATGCTTCAAAATACTAAGAACATGATACTGCTGGCCAACCATGAAGAGAGATTCTTTTCTACATGCTCAAAAGTGTGATGCTTGCCAGAGACATAGCAACATCCTGCATCAACCGACAAACCTCTACATCTTATTATCTCTCAATGGCAATTCATGAAATAGGGATATAGTTGGAAAATTACCGGTAGCCCCAGGAGGAAAAGTCTTCATGCTAGTGATGACTGATTACTTCTCCAAGTGGATCGAAGTTGAAGCCTTCGTTCAGGATCTTGACACTATTGACGAAATCAAAGATCGTGCCAAAATACGAATTGCTTCTCATCAACAAAGGATCACCACGGCTTACAGTAAGAACATAAAAGTCAGAAGGTTTCAAATAGGACAATTGGTATTAAGAAAAACATTACGAAACACCAAGGATCCTAATGCAGGAAAATTAGCTCCTAAATGGGAAGGACCATATCTCATATATGCTAAAGTAGGAAAAGGAACATATTGGCTAGCAACTCTCGAAGGAGACGTTCTGCCAAGATCCTAAAATGCTATACACCTCAAAGCATACTACATGTAAGTATGGTAGATTAATCCACAACAAAACCAAGGTACGTATATACTTTACCTTAAACTTTTCATAATTACTTAATTTCTCCTTGAATACATTACTGACTTAAGCATCGGAGGGGGCGTTAGCTAGTCTAATGCCTACCCCTAGCTAACGTTTTCTATGCAGAACAACGTAAAACTATGGATCTCCATAAGCATTTATCTTGAAATATAAGGATCCTCAAGGTTGAAGATCCTGAAACATAAGGATCTTGACACACAAAAATATGAATGTCTTAACACTTGAGAAACTCCATTATATTTAGCGGTGTAATATTTAAACTATCATATACACAAGCTAGACACTGATCATCTCTCTTATGCTTAAGGGTACTTAATCCCCTCTAAGGTTTAAAGAGCTAATTACCTATTTCACACGAACTAAGGTTTATTGTGACATCCCCATTTTCACGGCCAAAAAAGACCGATGTTGTTTATGCTTTATAAAAATCAGAGTACTTCATTTTATAAAAATGTTGCGGAATTTGTTCCCAGAAAAACATGGTAAATACGTTATTAAAACATTTTCGAAGAAACGTATTTATTTCATTTTAAAACGTTTGGGATGTCATCGTTAATACTTAAACATAAGCATAAACAGAACTTACAATTATTTACACTAGTGATCTACATCTCTTTAAATCTCTCAATGTAATGTCACTTCATATCAACACCTGTGATATAAATAAACTGAGTGGGTCAGGTTGGGAAACCTGGTGAGTACATAGGGTTTTCAACCCACAATAATATAATTTTATGTTTAAACAATCAAACAATCAACCCAATTACCCATCCCCATTATCTTCTTTATTCTTAAGGATCTACCCTAAGAATCAGTTATTTCTCATTCATTCATTCCTAAGGATCATCCTAAGGAAACAACATGAAGTCCATTGTTGCCAATGACACATTGGTCAAGCGCAGCTGCTAATATTGTCACTTAGGCTCAGCTGCCAGAATTAGGACATTTTCTATGAGGCGCTTCTGCCGGTATTGACCTTTAAACACTACTGTCATGGTCATAAGGCTCCCTATTAGGCGCAGCTGCCGATACTATCCTTATAGCGCAGCTGCTAGGACGTTTACCGTAGATCTAAATCATCTACGGGTTGTGGCGCAGCTGCCAGTGCTCATCTATAGGATACTAGGTCCACTGCTGCCAATGTATACCTATAGGGCACTACTAATGTTCCTCTATTTCAGCTTTTATCCATCATCATTCATCTACCCATGTTTTACCCAACATATTTTGTAGATATAAAATACTTTATACAGTTTACATCTTTTAAAACATGTATAAAAATCTTTCACCAGCATAGACAACAAGTATTCAGACAATATGCACACATAACACGTAATTTATATTAAAATACTTCATATCTATGTGTAAGATGAAAGAGACCATGCACTCACCTGATTAGGTGGTGATTCCGAACTCAGACAGCACTTCGTTATCTCAAAACAATTTTCCTCGACAAAACCTAGTATCAATATCACTAGGGTTTAGTTTTTAACGTTAACCACGACTAATTAATAGTCTAGCTATTATTACTATTATATAAGCGTTAAATAACACTCAATATAACTCATAATAATAGCCCAAATAATTATTTTAAGGTCCTAATAATGTTACTATAATTAAATAAAATCTATATTAAATATAGTATAGGCGTAGCTCACTTACAGCGAGTTTTTATTAAAAACCGGGCTTCGCTGGAGCAGCGTTTCCAAGCCGAAAACTTTTCTTCTCGGAGCCGTCGGGCGCTCCGGGGCTTTCTTCTCGTGCTAGGGAGGTTCCGTAGACTTGGGAGAGGTTTAGGGAGGCTAGAGAGAAGTTAGAGAGAGAAAGAGAGGCTTATGGTGTGAAGAAAATATGAGGAGTTCACCCTTGTATTTATAGGAGTTTTATAGTAAAGTAGTCTCTAAGCTTCGTCCGTAACTTTTGCATACGAGCTCCGTTTTTGTCTGTCTTTTTACCGTTGAGTTCCTATTAATGAGATCTTCAACTTTCATTTAGACCTCGTTGGCTAATTCTCATTCTATCTCGGATTTACAAAACTGTATCGAATTCGCCGCGCTCGAAAAGTAGGGACTAAGCTTCGTCCATAACTTTCGCATACGAGCTCCATTTTTGTCTGTCTTTTTACCGTTGAGTTCCTATTAATGAGATCTTCAACTTTCATTTAGACCTCGTTGGCTAATTCTCATTCTATCTCGGATTTACAAAACTGTATCGAATTCGCCGCGCTCGAAAAGTAGGGACTAAGCTTCATCCATAACTTTTGCATACGAGCTCTATTATCGACGTTCTTTATATCCACGCGTTGGTATTTACGAGTACTACAACTTTCATTTAGATCCCGTCGGCTAAAAATCGACCGATCTAAAATTCAGATTTCGGGCTGTGCACTGCTATGCTAAATCTTAGAAAAATCATAACTTCCTCATACGAAGTCAGATTTGGGCGTTCTTTTTATTGATGTTCTTAGTTTAACATATTCTACGACTTTCGTTTAGATCGCTAAGGCTAAATCTCGCTCTATCATAAATTCACTATTTACGTTTCCCGGTAGCGTGCCGGTTCCGTCACGAAACTTCAACGGGTCATAACTTCTTCGTTATAACTCGGTTTTCGGCGTTCTTTATATGTACGAAAACCTTGTAACATACTCTACAACTTGGTTAAGATTATTTATTCTAAATAATCTTTTGTCGAAAAGTCGTTTTCGACCCCTATTGCCTCTAATTTGACTAGCCCAGATTTGCGGGCGTTACAATTATCTCCCCCTTAGGATGATTACGTCCCGGAATCATCAATGAAACAGGGTCGTATAATGACTCCATACGTCATCTCTTCATCCTAGGTAATAATTATAACTTCTACATTCCTTCAATTCTATCTCTTAAACTCATTGACTGTAAGAGTACTCGATCGTGCACCTGCTCTCTACCTCAGGTTAGACTCCAAATTATGACCTTCAAGTCACAATCTCGATCCTTGCTGGATACGGACTTCAGATAAGTTCTTTTATTACTACTATAGATCGATGTGTCATATTCTAATGACCTATCATCGTATGTTGCAACACTTAGACTTAGGTCTCTTAGAGTTAAATTCTAAAACAGACTATGCCTTCCTTCATGTTCTAATGTGATATAATCACACTTTAACATTAGGCATTTCTAGCCACCAACTTCTTTAACAACGAGTGCGATACTTCTATTGATCGCTTTGATTTCAACCGTTTGGTTTAAGTCGGACGCTACATCAAACTTGGTTCTCTGAACCACACAACATACTCATCGTAGTCGGACTCGATTCGATATGACCACTAGGGTCGGAATATCAACAATCTTCTTAGTCATTACCGAAACGATGGTAACAACACACTTGAATAAAACGAAATCAATTACTAGCTTCTTGGTAACCTTGTGACTTTCCCTGATCCAAGTGTGAGTCCTGTGCTTCCGGTAGTATAGGCCTCTACTACCATCCACACCTACTCATACCCGTCCCAAGTATTGTCTCGCAGTTTTCCAAGTCACCATACAAGAAAATCACATAACAGTTTAACACATAAAATATCAAAACGAAGGTTTTATATTATTCCTTAAAATGTTTACATAGGTGTTCAAGTTCACCCTAAACTATGCCCCTAACAGGCTACATCGCGAGGTACTATCTACACGATTACTCCATAACTCGATCCTTGGAGGTCAAGTGTTAACTCCTGAATCTTCGCATTGTCATCTGCTTCGTCAAGAATCATTTGAAATGTTCTCGCCTTTTGCTTTGGCGGCACATATGGCTTTGTAGCCCCCCCCTCTCTTTGGGTAGTCTTGCTTTCCTTTTTTTAGACCTTGAAGATCCTTCAAACTTCTGCTTCTCTCCTGACTTATCTTTTTCTAGACCATTTTCTCTTACATGGGCCTCTACGTTCTTAGCTGCCCTAACAGCTGTTTTCAAGGTAGTTGCCATTTTGACCATTGGGCCAAAGTCAGTGGGCAGTCCGTTAGCAAACCTATCAATCTTGGAGAGTTTAGAAGGCACCAAGTAGGGGAATAGCTTCATCCTCTTGGTGAATGCGGTGGCATACTCATCAACACTCATCTTCCCTTTCTTCAGGTTCTGAAACTCGTTGTTTAGGTCTATCAGATCTATCTCCGAGCAGTACTGCATTTTCAACTGTTCCAAGAACTCTTCCCATGACATCCTTAAGGCTTCTCCTCATGGCATCGTATCTGCCAATAGCTTCCACCAGCTCAAGACTCCAGTTTTCAGTTGTCTTACGGCGAAGACATTCTTCTGTTTCTCGCTACAGTCGCAGCTCTCAAACACCATTTCCATCTCGGAGATCCAATCCATAATCTCAACAGGCTTTGGGCTTCCTGAGAGACTTGGTGGTTTCGCACCCAAGAAATTCTTGTACATTCGCCCATCCTTGTCGTTTCTCCTCTCCAGGCCATCTTGAGTCCCCACTTGACTCACTTGGCGACTGTAGTTCCCTTCCTCCGATTGCTCGGGAATCAGCTCGGGTTGCTCATTGGGCATAGTAGGTTCGTCCCTATTCGACATCCTCCTCATTTCTTCCCTTTATTCAGTTCGCATAGCCCGAATCATGGCTTGAACTCTAGCCATCGTGACTGGCTCAGGTGCAACTTCTTCTACAACAGGTATTTGCTGAACCACTAGGGGTTGGTTCCTATTCTCATTTGCATTCACGTTTCCGCTACGGGTCCTTGCCATCTTGATCTATACACCGAATAAGGTGAATCTAGACCTTTACTTAGGATTGACGTTTAAATCATCCTTATCACTCCGAAACGTTTACATGCTAGTTCTAATATCGTAGTCGTACGTTTAGAATCCTAAACATATAAGGTTTCCAGATCCGGTCGGCAACAGACCATAGATCCGAATAAATAACAGCATATAAGGCATAAAGCATTTAGCACATAAAAGCATTTTAGGCATAATTCCTAAAATAAGCTAGTGCTCACACCTCACAATCATCGCTTAGCATTCTAAGTTTAAGTCTAGAAATAAATCCATATTCCTAGTTCGCTTAAACTAATGCTTTGATACCAACTGTGACATCCCCATTTTCACAGCCAAAAAAGACCGATGTTGTTTATGCTTTATAAAAATCAGAGTACTTCATTTTATAAAAATGTTGCGGAATTTGTTCCCAGAAAAACATGGTAAATACGTTATTAAAACATTTTCGAAGAAACGTATTTATTTCATTTTAAAACGTTTGGGATGTCATCGTTAATACATAAACATAAGCATAACCAGAACTTACAATTATTTACACTAGTGATCTACATCTCTTTAAATCTCTCAGTGTAATGTCACTTCATATCAACACCTGTGATATAAATAAACTGAGTGGGTCAGGTTGGGAAACCTGGTGAGTACATAGGGTTTTCAACCCACAATAATATAATTTTATGTTTAAACAATCAAACAATCAACCCAATTACCCATCCCCATTATCTTCTTTATTCTTAAGGATCTACCCTAAGAATCAGTTATTTCTCATTCATTCATTCCTAAGGATCATCCTAAGGAAACAACATGAAGTCCATTGTTGCCAATGACACATTGGTCAAGCGCAGCTGCTAATATTGTCACTTAGGCTCAGCTGCCAGAATTAGGACATTTTCTATGAGGCGCTTCTGCCGGTATTGACCTTTAAACACTACTGTCATGGTCATAAGGCTCCCTATTAGGCGCAGCTGCCGATACTATCCTTATAGCGCAGCTGCTAGGACGTTTACCGTAGATCTAAATCATCTACGGGTTGTGGCGCAGCTGCCAGTGCTCATCTATAGGATACTAGGTCCACTGCTGCCAATGTATACCTATAGGGCACTACTAATGTTCCTCTATTTCAGCTTTTATCCATCATCATTCATCTACCCATGTTTTACCCAACATATTTTGTAGATATAAAATACTTTATACAGTTTACATCTTTTAAAACATGTATAAAAATCTTTCACCAGCATAGACAACAAGTATTCAGACAATATGCACACATAACACGTAATTTATATTAAAATACTTCATATCTATGTGTAAGATGAAAGAGACCATGCACTCACCTGATTAGGTGGTGATTCCGAACTCAGACAGCACTTCGTTATCTCAAAACAATTTTCCTCGACAAAACCTAGTATCAATATCACTAGGGTTTAGTTTTTAACGTTAACCACGACTAATTAATAGTCTAGCTATTATTACTATTATATAAGCGTTAAATAACACTCAATATAACTCATAATAATAGCCCAAATAATTATTTTAAGGTCCTAATAATGTTACTATAATTAAATAAAATCTATATTAAATATAGTATAGGCGTAGCTCACTTACAGCGAGTTTTTATTAAAAACCGGGCTTCGCTGGAGCAGCGTTTCCAAGCCGAAAACTTTTCTTCTCGGAGCCGTCGGGCGCTCCGGGGCTTTCTTCTCGTGCTAGGGAGGTTCCGTAGACTTGGGAGAGGTTTAGGGAGGCTAGAGAGAAGTTAGAGAGAGAAAGAGAGGCTTATGGTGTGAAGAAAATATGAGGAGTTCACCCTTGTATTTATAGGAGTTTTATAGTAAAGTAGTCTCTAAGCTTCGTCCGTAACTTTTGCATACGAGCTCCGTTTTTGTCTGTCTTTTTACCGTTGAGTTCCTATTAATGAGATCTTCAACTTTCATTTAGACCTCGTTGGCTAATTCTCATTCTATCTCGGATTTACAAAACTGTATCGAATTCGCCGCGCTCGAAAAGTAGGGACTAAGCTTCGTCCATAACTTTCGCATACGAGCTCCATTTTTGTCTGTCTTTTTACCGTTGAGTTCCTATTAATGAGATCTTCAACTTTCATTTAGACCTCGTTGGCTAATTCTCATTCTATCTCGGATTTACAAAACTGTATCGAATTCGCCGCGCTCGAAAAGTAGGGACTAAGCTTCATCCATAACTTTTGCATACGAGCTCTATTATCGACGTTCTTTATATCCACGCGTTGGTATTTACGAGTACTACAACTTTCATTTAGATCCCGTCGGCTAAAAATCGACCGATCTAAAATTCAGATTTCGGGCTGTGCACTGCTATGCTAAATCTTAGAAAAATCAGAACTTCCTCATACGAAGTCAGATTTGGGCATTCTTTTTATTGATGTTCTTAGTTTAACATATTCTACGACTTTCGTTTAGATCGCTAAGGCTAAATCTCGCTCTATCATAAATTCACTATTTACGTTTCCCGGTATCATGCCGGTTCCGTCGCGAAACTTCAACGGGTCATAACTTCTTCGTTATAACTCGGTTTTCGGCGTTCTTTATATGTACGAAAACCTTGTAACATACTCTACAACTTGGTTAAGATTATTTATTCTAAATAATCTTTTGTCGAAAAGTCGTTTTCGACCCCTATTGCCTCTAATTTGACTAGCCCAGATTTGCGGGCGTTACATTTATACACCTCGCTTGGACACGTGATATCTAACTATGGGATACAGATAAGGGGATCATTTCACGATTTAGTGGCTTTGCAAGCCTCTTATCTTTGAACATAAGTTGAGATCCTTAAGGTTTATAACATTTTCATGTTATCAAAAATTGGGATCTTACCCTAAGAACCACATAAGGTCTATAACATCTTCATGTTATCACACATTGGGAATTTTCCCCAGAGAACACACGAATCATAACAACTTCATGTTATCATAAGTAAGAATCTTTCCGATGAATTATATCACAATTTGGGATCCTCCCCAGTATATAACATTAACATGTTATCCATTGAACCTATAGTGTTACAAAAGAATTTTGTCAAAGTCTATAACCTAAACAGGTTATCCTAAGGAGGGATTTCCCAGATCCTCACCTTTAAGGATCTTCGTCAATAAGGATCCTCATCATTAAGGATCCTTGCCCTTATGGATCCTCGTTGTTAAGGATCATAAACCCTCTTTGGTAAAGAGCCTTATTATCAACAGTGAACCAAAATTCTATCCTATGTTGAGATTTATCCTCAGTAAATTGCAAGGCTTACAAAGCTTAAGAAAAAAACTCGGAGATAATCAGGTTCCATCTATCCTTATTCTCGGAGAACTCTAGATAAAGTTTAAGGATCTTGAAATTTCCAGGGTCCTAAACTAAAATCATCTGATTATCAACATTCAAATATTCTAGAAATGATTTACTAAGAAAATTTTGTTTATCCGCAGGAACCACGTTTTCCAGGATCCTAATTGTTTAAGGATCTTAATGTCATAACAGTCACGAGGAGAGATTAGAAGAAAGATATAAGAGGAAAATACTACCATGTCATTCATAAAAAGGTTGCATATCAACTGTGCCAAAAGGTTAACTATCTTACATCACTCAGAAAAACAATAACTACTTAAACTAATTTTTTGCAGGCCTAGACCTTAGCCTGGTCATCATCGGTCGCATCCTTCTTCTCCCCTCCTCCAGTCAGCAACAACACAGGATCCTGATTAGCGATGGCAGGCTTATGGATCAATTTGTCCAACGCCTTGCGCCATCCTTCCACGTCCTAGGAACCTGCGTTTTCCAGATCCTCCGCCAGCTTAATCTTAGCCTACAAAATAGCTATCGCAACACCTGTCATTGTGTCAGAGATCACTTCCTCGAGATCCACGAGTTGCTCTTCCTCCTTTTCGACTTTCTGTTTACTCAGCACCTCCATCCTCTGGAGAAGATCCTCATTAGTGGCCCTCCATGTCTTCTCCTTCTCTTTTATAACAAACTCGACTTTATCGACACAAACCCTGAGATCGATGGTAACATGGGAAACGTGAGCGGAGACCTGGAAGAATCATAAAAATCAACATGAGAAGGAAAATGTATGATATATCAATATAAATAACGCCTATACGCAAAATACTTACAACTTGGGAAAATGAGGATAACTACCCTAGAGCATCCTCGATGTTGAGGTTCTCTAGGCTGAAGTCTACAGCCTCATAAGTCTTTCATTTTCGGGATCCTGAAGCCTTAACCGTAAGATCTATATGAGATCTCTTGGGAAGAGGAAGAATGACACCTTTTTCCTGCTTGACCTTGATCAAAATGCTGGTCATATTACCTTCAAGATCTGCCAAACGAAAACAAGCCTTAGACCGAATAGTCTTAGAACCTACGAGTGATCCTTATCAAATCAGGATCCTCTAAAAGATACATTCGAGAAAAAACAATGTTAGCAGTAGCCATTGAGGCAGTAGTGGAGGAACCTTCTTGGAGACTTGAATGTTCGAGCTTGAACGACCTCTTGAGTGCAGGAAGCCCAAGAAACTTGGAAATCTTGTCCTTAAAATTGTCAGCAGCAGGAGTGAGCTCCTCAAATTTGAACGCTGCATAAAAAAACAAAATAAGGGAAGTAAATTTCAAGATCATTCAAAGTCTAAACTAAATCCTACCCTTTTTAATCCATGTTTTTGGAAGGGAATCCCCTTCAGGAATCGAGTCACGTCTCACAAAGAAGTATTTTGTCTTCCAGTCGTCGTCATTTTGTTTAGAATTCAAAATGAGGTGGGGTTTACTTGTCCTGACTCTTAGCAGGAAACGGGATGAACCAAAAGTAGAATGATCATACATGAGAGCCAACTCAGATGATCAAATGTTCATATTTTTGGACTGATTTAAGCGGTCAATCCCAAATAGGATCCTCCAGACCACAAGCATAGTTTTGGATATAAGAAATCTGGGTAGTCAGAAAGAAATCGCGAACGATGCCAGTAAAAGGATAGGTTAACCCTAGAGTGAACGATTATTCAGGAAAACGGACCGACTTCGGAGATAGAAAATTAGGTTGGACGGTAGCTTCGAAAGGACAGAAAACTACGTCAGAAGAAAAAGGCCCAATAGTTTTCAATGATTCTATATCCTCATCGTCAAAGCAGCAAACCTCATCACAGGTTAAAATTGCTTGATCGCTGAAATCATTTTCGAGAGAGGTAACAACACTACCTCGAGAACGAATAGCTTTCTTGTCCATGACGAGAGGGATTGAAGGGGCGAAAGGAAACAAGTAGTAAGAAAGTTTACCTTCACAATAAGATGATGAAGACTAAAGAAAGTAAAGAGGAAGTTACTGAAAATCCACATTTATAACCAGGAAAAGATAATAGAGATGATTTGACTATTTCTCGATTATCCCGATAAAGATAAAACCTATCCATTAAGGAAAAAAATTCAATTCCTCTTTTAAATTTAATTTCAGTTATTCCTTCAACATTTTTAAATTAACTCTTATATTTTCAGGAATAACATGGTGGCAATTGTTAGGACCAGTATCCTCAAATATTCAGGATGTTCAAATATCCAGGATCCTCAGTTACCTCAGGATCCCGACTATCATCGTTATTATTTTTATTAACAATTCATAATGGTTATATTTTGTTCATAACGAATACATGTGCATAAATCGTCAACGGGAAGACCATTTCTTAATGAAGAATCATCTCAACTATGCTAAAGACCCGGGATACTTGGTCAAATAACATTCGTGATGCTGGTCATAGAGGATCCCGGAAATATCGGACATCTTGTTGGCTAGTTTAGACTATAAATTGATTCTTGTATCTCACACAGAACACACGATTTTTTACTAAAAGCTTACTATATGAAATCATTCACTTATTCTTACTAAAATATTCTCTGTAATCGTCATTTTACATTAATAAAATTATCAAGGCAGGTGATCATTGTCACCTCCCAAGGTTTGTGTCGGAGATCCTAGCAAGGATCAAGGGATCATTGTCACCTCCAAGGTTTTGTGTCGGAGATCATTGTCACCTCTTTTCTATCATTTGCTATTGCACAATTCGAATATCACAACATCTCATTCAATTTGGTTGATTAGTACTTGTGTGATTTTTGACCAAAACATTTTGGCGCCCACTGTAGGGCCGTGGTGTTCAAAATTCTCATAAAAAAAATCATGTCTACACAACCGATCCATTCTTTGTCCTCTATTCCTTCCATTCCAACCAAAAACCTACTACCTCCTCCAAGTGGGCCCCTTACTCAGAGGAAAACGCCTGACGCTTCCAAGAAAAGCATCCCTTCAATCACTAACCAAGGAAGTTTGGGAACTTCAGGACTCCAGGATCCGACTGTCTCATTCACTACTGCAGAACTTTTTGCTATGTTGAGGAAAATGAAGCAATGGGTGACCCAATAGCATGAGGAGAATAGAGCACTGCTCAAAGAAGTGGAGAGGATGAAGGAGGAATTTCAGAAATCCCAAGAAATAACGCCAACAGTTGTACAACCAAGGATCCTGAACTTTGATAATGCAGGATCCTCATAAAGTCACCAGAAGAACATAGTTCATACCACTGTGGCCTCACCCTGGGGGATAACTATGGACAACTGTGCATCTATGATCAATGATCTCAATTAGCCTTTCAACACTCCTAGAAACCTTGATTCTAGTAACTTCTTAAACATCAATACTATTGATACTAACTATAAGAACGTTGATGCAGGAATAAACCCAAACATAGCCAGGGAATTTTAGCAGTTGAGACAAATGATCTCAAGCGTACCCAGGGTGGTCCAAGCCATACCAGAAGTGTCACCAACAAGTCACAGGATCTCGAGATTCTCTCCCACGATAGTCGATACCGAAGTTCCTAAGCGCTTCAAAACTCCTAACATGACGCTTTACGATGGAACTATAAATCCTGAAGAGCACATAACACAATACCGAGAAAGGATGGAGATCATTCCCATCCCAGGAAACTTGAAGGAAGCTTGCCTATGCAATGGCTTTGGCTCAACCCTTACATGATCAGCTCTCAAATGGCTGCTAAACGTTCCCCCATACTATATTACTTCTTTTGTACACTTAGTCAATATTTTCAATAACAAGTTTTCTTGCAGCAGAACCTTCGAGAAGATCACTAGTGATTTCTATCGAGTTGTCTAGGATCCTAAGGAAGACTTAGAGATTTCATTAATAGGTTCGGCAGGGAGGCTCTGAGCATCCCCAACATCAACATGGCTACGGCTATAGAGGCCTTCAATATGGGACTAAGGAAGTGTTCACCCTTCTATGAAGTCCTTGTGATGACCCCATGCAAAATATTGGACGAAGTCAGGTGCTGAGCGTTAAGGTCCATAAGGCTAGAAGAGGACAAAGAAATCCAGAAGAGAAGCAACCCTCCAGGTCAATATGAGAACCCCAACAGGAAGGCCAAATCCTCAAACCCAAGATCCTAAAAATCGAAGCCCTATTCCAAAACGGATCATCACAGGGTTAATGCCCTCGAGGATGAAGGAGAAGAAGAGGAACTTCCTAAGATCACTGACTATTGTTTTTCTGTGGATGTTTCAGGTATAATTCATGATATGCAGGATCTTGTAGACAACACAAGATGGACGAAGAGGGAGAACAAGTCCGCTAGTTGGAAAGACATGTCCAAATGGTGTGCTTACCACGAAGACTTTGGTTACATGACGGAGGGCTACATAGCCATATGAAAAGAAATCAGCTACCTCCTTAGAAAGGGATGGAGAAAAAGAGAAAAATCCAAGGTGAACAGCAAGGATGGTCACATGATCCCGGAGATACCAGGATCTCCACCATCTAACGCTAAGATAATTAATGTTTTCTCAGGCGGATCTAACATCTGTGGTACTTCTTATTCTCAAGCTAAAAGACATGCCAAGGTCTTTAAAACAAAAAAGGAAGATAGACCACGGAAGAAGACCATGGTTAGCAGTGAAAAAGAAATTACATTTGACGAGACGTACAGGGAAGGGACTCAGGATCCTCACCATGACGGACTCGTGATAACACTGTACATGGCCAACCACTTCGTGAGGATGAGCCTTGTTGATGGAGGATCCTTGGTTAACATTATACTCTTATACGCACTAAAAAGGATGAACATCCCAGAAGCAGAACTAATCAAGAGATCCTCGGTCCTCATAGGATTTAGCGGGGAAACAAAACACATGATTGGGGAAATAAAGCTACCAATATATATAGTGGGGGTAAACTCTATAAAAAATCTATGTGTTATTGACACCTTATCTTCTTATAATGTGATACTAGGTAGACCATGGATCTATAAGATGAAAGCGGTCCCATCAACATATCATCAGTGTGTAAAATTGCCTACTCCATAGGGAACAGTGAAGATCATGGGAGATCAACAAGAATCAAAAGAATGTTATAAAGCCTTTATGAAATGTACGACCAAACCTCTACAAGGATAGCAATTAAGGAAGGGGGCACAACACATCCTGGAAACAAAGAAAAAAGATGTGAAGGAAGTGACCCTGGGCATCGAGGATCCTGAAGCTAAAATTCTCATAGGATCCTCAATGCTTGAGCAAATTGAGCAAGATCTATTAAAATTCCTATGAACTAGAAGCAAGACATTCGTATGGAAACATGAAGATATGACAGGTATAGACAGGAGTATTATCACTCACAAACTTAATATTGATCATTCTTTCAGAACAATACACCAAAAGAGAAGGAAGTTTGCACCTGAAAGGGATCAGATCATCGAAGAAGAAGTAGAGAAGCTCCTCAAGACGAAAATGACCAAGGAAGTGAAGTTCCCAAAATGGCTGGCTAACGTGGTTTTCGTACAAAAGAAAAACAGAAAATGGAGAGTATGTGTAGACTACACAGATCTTAACAAGGTTTGTCCTAAGGATCCTTTTCCTCTACCGCATATTGACTATGTGATAGATGTGACCGCTGGCCATGAACTCTTAACCTTCATGGATGCTTCAGCAGGATTCCAACTAATCCAGATGGAACCATCCAACCAAGAAGATATAGCATTCATAACACCAACACACACACACACACACACACACATATATATATATATATATATATATATATATATATATATTGTTACACCACACTGCCTTTTGGTCTTCAAAATGCAGGTGCAATATATCAAAGATTGGTGAATCGGAAGTTTAGAGACAAGCTGGGGGACACCATGGAAGTCTATATTGATGACATGGTGGTGAAGTCAATGAAAGCTGAAGATCATTGCAGGGATCATAAATAAGCTTTTGACATCCTAGACGAATACGATATGAAGTTGAATCCACTCAAATGCCACTTTGGGATGAATTCAAGAAAGTTCCTTGGATATATGGAAACCAAGAGGGGAATCGAAGCAAGCCCGGAGCAGATTAAAGAAATCATCGAGCTGAAATCTCCATCTACAAAAAAGACATCTAAAGGTTAACCAGAATGGTAGCGACACTCAACAGGTTCATTTCAAGATCCTTAGAAAGATGTAAACCCTTCTACGACATCTTGAAGAAGAACAAGAGGTTCGAATGGACTGAAGATCATGAAGAAACTTTTCAGGAACTCACAAAATACTTGTGTTCCACGCCAATACAAGTAAATCCCATAGACAGGGAACCACTCCTACTCTACCTCTCAGTATCCTCAAACACTATAAGTGTTGTCTCGGCCAAGGATCTTAACAAAGACCAACATCCTATCTACTATGTAAGTAAAAGTCTCCTGGATCCTGAAACCATGTACTCTCACCTCAAAAAACTAATTCTTGCCTTAGTAACTGCCTCTACTAAATTAAGACATTATTTTGAAACACATACTATACATGTAAAGACTAATTATCCTATTAAGAACGTCAAGAGAAAACTAGAAAAATCAGGAAGGATGGCAAAATGGTCGGAGAAGTTAAGCACATTCGACATCAGATATGAACCGAGATCTGCCATAAAGTCAAAAGCATTAGCAGACTTTGTGGCTGACTTTAGTGATGATGTACGAAACGAAGTAGACATGGAAGCCAAGCACCTCCTAGAAGATGAACACTTGGGAAAATGGACACTGTTCGTAGACGGAGCTTCATATAAAAAAGGAACAGGGCTAGAGATCATATTAAAGTCACCACAAGGGGACATCCTACCCCAGGCGGTTAGTTGCAAATTTAACACTACCAATAACGAAGTAGAATATAAAGCACTCATCATGGGACTATAATTGGCTAAGGATCATCAAATCAGGGATCTCCAAGTATTTTTCGATTATTTATTATTAACTAATCACTTCAATGGATATTATGTAGTAAAAGGTGAAAGATTAGCACTATATCTAGAGATCTTGAAAATATTAGCTTTTGATTTCGAGAACTTTAGCCTAACCCAAGTTCCTAGAGAAGAAAACACAAAAGTAGACGCATTAGCCAACTTAGCATCCTCCCTTCAGATCCCACTAGAAACAAAGATTCCTATAACTCACATAGTAACCTCAGGCATAGAACACATGTGCAGAAATAGTCAAGGGAAGACCAATTCTCAACGAAGAATCATCTAAACTATGCTAAAGACCCAGGATACTTGGTGAAAAAACATTCATGAAGCTGGTCATAGAGGATCCAAAAAATATCAGATATCTTGTTGGCTAATTTAGACTATAAATTGACACTTGTATCTCACACACAACAAACTGTTTTTTCACTCCAAGCCTACTCTATGAAATCAGTCACTTGTTCTTACTAAAATATTCTCTGTAATCGTCATTTTACATTAATAAAATCATCAAGGTAGGTGATCACTGTCACCTCCAAAGCTTTTGTGTCAGAGATCCTAGAAAGGATCAAGGGCTTTCCTTCTAAACCATTGTATCACTCTCTATTATCATTTGCTATTGCACAATTCGAACATCACAACCTCTTATTCAATTTGGTTGATTAGTACTTGCATAATTTTTGACCAAAATACAGACCTTTTCTATGACATCCCGATTTTCATGGCCAGAAGAGACCGATTTTGTTTATGCTTTATAAAAATCAGAGTACCTCTTTTAATAAAAGTGATGCGGAATTTGTTCCCAGAAAAACATGATATATACTTTATCAATGCATTTCCTAAGAAATGTATTTTATTCAATTTAAAACATTTGGGATGTGATCGTCAATACAGAATCATAAGCATAAACAGAACTTACGTTTATTTACACTAGTGATCTACATCTCTTTAATCTCTCAGTGTAGTGTAACTTCATATTGACACCTGTGATACAAATAAGCTTGAGTGGGTCAGGTTGGGAAAGTTGGTGAGTACATAGGGATTTTAATCCCACAATGTTATATCAAATATATAATTTAGAACTCACAAAGTGTACAATCTCCCCATATTTATAATCAACTCTTACCCCACGCACCCTGTTAATCCTGACAATGAGACTATCCATACTCTTGGACCTTAAAATTTACCTCTTAGTCCCAGATCTAATCCATGTTCTCGGATCAATAATTGTGCCCATTCCATACTCTCGGATTAGGGACAAGTGTCTACGTCTAAATCAATACTCTAGGATTAATGACGGATAACTATGTCCTGTCCATACTCCCGAACTAAGGACAACTGACTATGTCTTAATCCATACTCCAGGATTAATGACGTTTGACTATGTCCAATCCATACTCTCGGACTAGGGACAATGACTATGTCTAATCCATGCTCTCAGATCAATGACATATATTAAAGTTCTATTTCTCTGAGTATAACTCACTCGTACTCGTAAGAAGATACTACCCAATATTCCTCATAATCAATTTAGGTTTACTGTTTATCCTAAATCATCATATATAATCAGGTATGTTCTTTAACACGTATTTCAGGCAACATCAAATAACTCGCACATAAACATATATTTAATACTTCAATCAATACTTGTATTAAAATCATGTTCATGAAAGGGACTATGCACTCACTTGTTAAAGTGACGACTCGAAATTCGAGCAGTGGTTCGCTTCTTAACAATATGATTTTCTTCGACGAAACCTAGTATTAGTACCACTAGATTTTAGTCGAATATTCATTGTGACTAATTATTAGTCTAGATTCATAATTAACTCAAAGTCTACTTCATGATCTATCAAGTAAGAAACATCTAGGTAGGATAGTATCGGAGGTAGGGCCCATTTGGTATATGAAGTATACTGTTTGGAAATCCCACTTTAAACACCTCACCAAATCACAGCCTAGATATCATCCCCGTAAGTAGATCAATCCATATAACGACTTAGAATTACTGCTAAATCTTATTTATACGTTCGTAATAATGATATTATATTTATATATAAGCTATATTTAAAGTATGGTAGGGGTATCTCACTTACAATGGGTTTTTATTAAAAACCGCGCTTCGTTGGAGTAGCATTTTCGAGCCGAAAGCTCTTCTTTTCGGAGCTGTTGAGAGCTTCGGGGCTTCCTTCTCGTGCTAGGGAGTTACCTTGGGCTTTGGGGATGTTAGAGAGTATTTAAAGAAAGAAAGAAGTGGGTAAAGGTGTAAGTTTGGAGGCAGCCCCGACACCTCTATTAATAGGCTGCCTGGAGCGTCACCACGTCGTGGTGCCTCTCTCCACGTCATGGTCTTGCGTAGGCTCCAAGGCTTCGCCTGGTGCTGACACGTGGCACCGAACACAGGCGGTAAAACAGTCGATTTTCAAAAATTCATAACTTTCGCATACAAGATTCATTTTCAATGTTCTTTATATCCAAGCGTAGGTAAAAATAATATCTACAACTTTCCTTTTGACTCCGTCGGCTAATTCTTGACCAATTCTAAATTTAACAGTATGAGGTGATTATACTGTTAAACGACTGCGAAAAATTTGTAACTTCTATATACAGAATCCGTTTTCGTTTGTATTTTTATCGTTGATCTCCTATTAATGAGATCTTCAATTCTCATTTAGGTCGCGTTGGCCAAAAACCGCTTGATCTAAAATTCGAGTTACGGGTCGTGCACTACTAGGTCAAATCCTAAAAAAATCATAACTTCCTCGTACGAAGTCAGATTTGGGCGTTCTTTTTATGCACGGTCTCGGTTTAACGTATACTACAACTTTCGTTTAGATTACTAAGGCTAAAAATCACTTTATTGTAAATTCACTATTTACGTCGCGTAGTGGCGTGTCGATTTTGTCGCGAAACTTCGACGAGCCATTACTTCTTCGTTATAACTCGGATTTCAGCGTTATTTATATGTACGGAACCCTTATGACATATTCTATAACTTGGATAAGATTAATCCTTTTAAATAATCTTCTATCAAAAACTCATTTTTGATGCTCATTGTCTCTAAATTGACTAGCCCAAATCTGCGGGAGTTACATTTTCTATAAAATTACAGGGACAACTTTTGTAATTTATTTTTTACACAGACACTTGCCAACATATGAAAATATTATGACAAAAGTGTAAAATTCAGAAATTCTGTGGCGAAATTCTAAAATGATTAAGTATACTATTCATAATTTGTTTTTTACACAAGGATTAAACCTACCAACATACGAAAGTAATGTGGCCAAATTTCAAAAGCCAAACATAAAAAAATGGAAATATAACTTTTCTCTAAATTACATGGCCATCTTTTGTAATTTATTTTTTACATAGGGATCAATCATGTAAACATATGAAACCGTTACCACAAAAGTCTAAAAGCCAAAACTATCGTGTCAAAATTCTAAAAGACAAAAATATACTATTCATAGATGAGTTTTTCTTATTATACATAATAATGTTATCTTGATTGTTGGAGCAACAAATGTTTATATATATATATATATACATATATATATATATATATATATATATATATATATATATATATATATTAGCGTTGTAAAAAATTCGAGTGGGTCCCGATTAAACTCTGATTAATCGCTAAGCGCTACACGACCGATTAGAGGGTGCCTAGCAATTAATCTCTGCCTACAAAGTGACTGAAATAGTAGAAAATGATGAAATTTTAACACTTGGAAGAACTTCTATCTCAATAGAAACCATTTGAGGAATGATTAATGTTGTATTAATCATATTAACCAATTTTATTAAGATATTAGTGATATTTACGAGCTTGTTTATGGGAGGAGGTGTAGAACCCAAGTTTTTCTGGGGAGAGGTTGGTTATAGGCTCATGGTGAGCACTAGGTTAGTGCTCCAAACGATGGAGCTCATCCAACAGACTAGACATAGATTGTAGATGGCATAGAGCAGAGAGTAGAGTTATGATAACACACAACGTTCAAAGTTGGAGTTTCAGTTTGGGAATATGGTATTGCTGAAGGTATCACCCTGGAAGGGTGTTATACGCTTCAACAAGTGGGTCAAGTTGGGTCCCAAATTCATAGGACCAGTCAAGTCGAGGCCAGGGTGGGCCAGGTGTCCTACCGATTGGACTTACCGAAGGAGCTTCGCTAGATTTATAGCACTTTCTACGCCTCTCAAGTGCGAAAGTGCTTAGTGGATGGTTAACAGTGGTCCCGGTGGGTGAAATCCATGTGGATGAGTGCCTGAATTACGTAGAGAGATCAGTGGCGATTATGTAACGTCCAAAAACCATAGTAGAAAAAATTCATTTTCAAAATACCTTTCCAAAAAAATCATAAGGTATCTAATTCATTGTTTCAAAACACAACCATAAAGTCAGAGTATCAAATAACATCTCTCAAACATAAATCAACGGGATGATGTGTACTCTCACACATTTGCCTTCCCTAGATCCTCTGAAGTACATGAGACATTTAAATCCATAATTATAAGCCAAAGCTTAATGAGTTCCCCTAAAATACCCCACACAACAATACACATACAATGCATGCACACACATCAGCCTATAGTCTGACTGGACTGCCCAGTAAGGCCTACAATACACCTGGACTGTTCTCCTTGGGCGTACTGTCTGACTAGACCTCCGTGCAAGGCCTACGGTACACATGTCTGGCCGAGTATTTAGCCTACAAAACATACCAGGACCGCCTCAACCCAACCAACCACAATATGCTAACATATATGCAAACAAATAATAACCAACGAGATGGGTAATCATATCCGATCTTCCAGACGAACAGATCACTACAACATAATAACATTCTACACATAATGATACATACGGTAGTGTAAATTATAGTGAGAAAACTCACCTCGTAGGATATCAACACAAGTCACACATAATAAATATTGGTGCTACGAGTCACCTATACAACAATCAAAGGTACATCCTAAATCTATGGCCAACGTTAATGGTTAAAGTCAATAATCCAAAATTCAACGTTACTGGCCACCACATCATGGCCAAGAACTTTCCAAGACATGGAAACCTCCAGACAAAACAGTCGCACAAACCCTATATTCCATGATATGGTAAGCATATCACCACATCGTGGGAACTAATCTTGGAAAAATTATTGGATTAAACACTTAATCTATTAAGCCACACACTCATCTCTTCTAGAAAGCTTTCTTATACCCAATGGGTCATAAAAATCGTTGCTTTATAGTCATGCATGTCCAATGTATGTCTATCCTAAGCTAGGTCATAACAATGGTGAAAATAGGGTCAAAATCTCGTGCATGAGCCCAAAACCCCACTAAACCTCATATCTAGAACACTAACCCTCGAAGGGACCTCATGGATCCATAAGGTCGCCAACTTTATGGAATCCATCCACTTAAACTCTCTTAAACATGGAGAAAAATTCATAAAAGTCTACGTCTAGAAGCATGACTCATAAAGATTAGATCTTGAGGACTCACACAGGTCCGAAATAGGTGGTACAAGGTGGTGAGGGAACTTGCTTGCTATATCTTGCTCAAGGGACACCTTATTATCCTTCAATATCACCAAAAATCACCAAAAAGCTTTAATAACTCAACGAAGGAGGCTAAGGAGCGCTTAGGACGAAAGGGAGGTGATGGAGGCTGAGGATGTGCAAACACAAGTTATCACATCCCTTCAATAGGGGAACTAATGTGACATCCCCATTTTCACGGCCAGAAAAGACCGATTTTGTGTATGCTTTATAATAAAATCAGAGTAAACTTTTAAACAAAAATGTTGCGGAAATTGGTTCCCAAAACAAAATATGATAAAAATGTATCAACACATTTCTTAAACAAATGTATTTTCATAATATTACAAAACTTGGTATGTCATCTTCAATACAGATCAAAAGCATAAACCAAAAACACCATAGGTCGTAAAACAAAATTGGCCTAAAAAACAATATAGGCCTTACAACGTTTTAAATATTTTCTACTGGCCTATAAATCCATAATCTCTCGTCAGATCATCCAACTATGCCCTTGCCACTACCTGTAATACAAGAAACTGAGTGGGTCAGGCTTGGGAGCCTGGTGAGCATATAGGGTTTTCAACCCACAATAAATAACTTTATTAATTTCATCAAACCAAAAAAAAACCCGATTACCCGTTCCCATTATCCTGACTTTACATCCCTAAAGCATCTAATAAAAGGGACCTAGCCTATGGATCATCATCGGGGTAGACACTACCGCTGACGGGATTCCTCTTCCATAATTGTCCATAAGGAAACCATGAGGGGGATGGAGTAAACCGGTGAACACATCGTTCACAAACACCTACAGGTTGCGAGTCTGCTAGCGTTCTACTGGACTTCTTATAAAAGTCCGTGATCATCATATATACTCCGCTAGATGACTAGATCATTCTCAACACTATGGTCTCTCATCATTTTATTTAATCACACACCAACTATTTCATCTACCCATGTTTTACCCAACATAGTTGTAGATATAAAATACATATACAGTTCAGATCAGAAAAGAAACGAAGTTAAATCTTTCATACATCATACATCTCAAGTAAATAGATAATATGAACACACAACATGTAATTTATATAAAATACTTAATATCTATGTGTAAAATGAAAGTGACAACACACTCACTTGATAAGGTGGTGATTCGGACAACACTTCATTTCTTAAAATGAACTTCATTGACGAATCTGGGAGGTTTGCTTGAAAACCGGGATCTGTGGGGGCAGAGCTTCTAAACCAAAAAACTCTTTTTCTCAAAGCCTTTGGGCGCTCCGGGGCATTCTTCTAGCGCTAGGGAGGTTTCCTAGGCTTTAGGGTGGTTTAGGGTGGCTAGAGAGAGTAGAGAGAGAAAAAAAAAGTGTAAAATGTGTGAGAAAAGTGGCTGGCTTCAGACTCCATTTATAGCCGAGAGGCTTCGGATTACAATGGGCGTACCCTCAGTGATACGTTGTGCGTAGATGACAGGTGTCCGAAATTTGCTGGGGCCACGTGGCTTGCTTCGGACCGCAAAAGAAAAAAAATCGTGGGGTGTAATTTGGATTTGGATGTTCTTTCTATGCATGCTCTCATTTAACGTACACTACAACTTTCATTTAGATCGCTAAGGCTAAAAAGCTCTTTATCGTAAACTCACTTTTTACGTCACACAATGTCGTGTCGGTTTTGTCGCGAAACTTCGAAATGTCATAACTTCCTCATTATAACTCAGATTTCGGCGTTCTTTATATCTCCGGAATCCTTGTCATGACCACTACAACCTTCTTCATGGATTTCAGGCTTATCTAACGTTTTATTTTTGACGCTTATTTTTATTGTATCTTTACAAACAAGTATATAATCACATAGAATCACATAATTCACATAATATTCAAGCAATTCATCTTTATTAATTTAAAATAGGTTACAATAGTTGACCTAGACTATTACATCATCGTATCAATGCTTAGCCTCGAAACATGGGTGTTACAATTCTCTCCCCCTTAAGATGATTCCGTCCTGGAATCACGCATCAGCAAACAAAAGCGGATAGCGAATCATCATGTCACTCTCTGTTTCCCATGTGAGATTTGGCCCATTCGTATGTTTCCATCGCACAAGCACTATGTCGACCATCTTGCGTCGCAACTTCTTAGTCTTACGGTCAACAATCGCCTCCGGTTCTTCAATTAGCCTCTTGTTTTCATCCATCTTAACTTAGAAATTGGAATTATGTCAGGAACTTCTCCCATGAACTTCCTCAAATAACATACGTCGAATGTGTTATGTATATCATCTAGTTCTTCTGGTAGTTCTAGCATGTAGGATTGGTTCCTAATCCTCTAAAGAACTTTGAACAGCCCAATGAATCTTGGACTCAACTTTCCTCTTTTCTCGAATCTTATAAGTCCCTTCCATTATGAGACTTTAAGCAAAACCTAATCCCTAACTTCGAATGTCATTGGTCGTCTTTTCTTGTCAGCATAGCTCTTTTGACGATTCTGAGCTTCTAACATCCTTTCCCTGATCATTTTCAACTTTTTAGTATTCTGATGGTCTATTTCGGGGACCATAAACTGCTTTTCTCTAGATTCAAGCCAACAAGACGACGTTTGACACTTTTGTCCATACAAATCTTGGTAAGATGCCAGCTTGATCCTCGAATGGAAACTATTATTGTAGGAAAACTCTACCAGAGGTAAATGTTCATCCCAGTTACCTTGGAATTCCAGGGTACATGCTCTCATTATATCTTCAAGTGTTTGAATCGTTCTTTCGCTCTAACCATCGGTCTGCGGGTGGTAAGTTGTACTTAAACACAACTACTTACCCAATTCCTCTTGTAGACTCCTCCAAAACCTTGACATAAAACGACTATCACGATCTGATACAATCATTAAAAGAACACCGTGAAGCCTTACTACTTCCTTCACATAAGCATTTTTAAGTTTATCCATAGACCATCTTTCATTGGCTGCTATGAAGTGTGCACTTTTTGTGAACCGATCGACGATCACCCAAATTATCTCGTGACTGATCTTCGTTCTGGGCAGTTTAGTGACAAAATCCATGGTGATGTCTTCCCATTTAACCATAGGTATAGGTAAAGGTTCTGAAATACCATATGGTTTTTGATGTTGTGTCTTAACCCTTGCACAAGTTACACACTCGGCCACATACTTTGCAACATCGAGCTTCATCGTCGGCCACCAGTAGTAGGTTTTCAGATCCCTATACATTTTTGTGTTGCCGGGATGAATCAAATACATGGTCTTGTGAGCTTTTTCCATCGGAAGATCTCTGATTCCTCCCATCTTAGGTACCCAAATCCTATCTTGGAATGCCTTTAATTATTGATTGTTTGTACCGTACCCTAACGTTTTCCCAAACGTTCTTTCTTTCGGTCATTTTTCTCTGAAGCTTCCTCTTGATCCTTCTTGATGCTTTCCACAATCGTTGAGACAACTTCAATTCTTAACGCTCTTGACCTTCTCCTTTCAAGGCTCAATTTTCTGCTTAAAGCATCAGCTATGACATTTGCTTTACCAGGGTGGTAAAGTATCTCATAGTTGTAATCCTTAATCAACTCTATCTAGCTTTGTTGCCTCATATTCAATTCTTTTTAGTCAAGGAGATACTGAAGACTCTTATGATCAGTGAAAAGTTTTCACTTTCTGCCGTAAAGATAATGCCTCCATATCTTTAGTGCGAATACTACCGTTGCCAACTCCAAATCATGAGTAGGGTAGTTATTTTAATGTTATTTCAATTGTCTCGATGCATATGTTATCCTCTTATCCCTTTGGGTCAGAACACAACCTAACCCGACTCCATATGCATCGCTATAAGTGCGAAGTCTTCAACTCCATCGGGTAGAGAAAGAATCGGTGCTTCACACAACTTCTTCTTTAACTTCTTAAATGCCTCTTCGTGTTTTTCACTCCATGTATAAGTAGCCCCCTTATGGGTCAAAGCTGTTAATGGAGTAGTTATCGAAGAAAAGCCTTGGATAAACCTTCGGTAATATCCGACTAATCCGAGAAAGCTTTGAATCTCCGTGGGACTTTTCGGTCGTTCCCACTTTAGCACAACTTCAATCTTAGTTGGGTCAACCATGATCCCTTCTTGTTTAACCACATGACCCAAGAATTGGACTTATCAAATCCAAAAATCACATTTTGAGAACTTTGCATACAGCTTCTCTTTCTTCAGAACTTGTAACACTTCTCGCAAGTGCTTGTCATGCTCCTGTTGGCTCTTTGAGTAAACCAAAATGTCATCTATGAAAACTATCACAGATTTATCGAGGAATGGTTTACAAACCTTGCTCATCAGATCCATGAATGCTTCTAGAGAATTGGTGAGTCCAAATAAGATAACCAAGAACTCATAGTGTCTATACCTCGTTCTAAATGCGTTTTTCTCAATATCTAGCTCTCTCACCTTCAGTTGATGATAACCTGACATAAGCCGATCTTTGAGAAATAGCACGAACCTTGCAGCTGATCGAACAGCTCATCAATCCTTGGAAATGGGTACTTGTTCTTTATTATTGCCTTATTCAGCTCTTTGTAGTCTATGCACATCCTAATGCTTTCATCCTTCTTCTTTACGAATAACACAGGAGCTCCCCAGGGTGATGAACTAGATCTAATGAAACCATTGTCCAACAGCTCCTAAAGTTGCGTCATAAGCTCCTTCATCTCCGTCGGTGCTAATCAGTTTGGTGCTTTTGCTATTGGTGTCATTCCTGGTAACAAGTCTATTCGAAACTCCAATTTTCTATCAGGCGGTAATCCAGGAAGATCTTCCGGAAAGACTTTCGGATAGGCACACACCACTGGTATACCTTGCATCTCCTTTTTCTCCTTCTTAGCATCGATCACAAATGCCAAGTATGATGTGCATCCTTTAGAAAAACATTTTCTGGCTTTCATTAGGGAAATGATTCCAGAATTCACTCTACATTTGTCCCCGTACCCAATAAATGACTATTTTCCTGCGGGTTTACCCTCACTGTCTTTTTCTTGCACAATATCTCAACATCATTAGTGCTAAGCCAATCCATTCCCAGCACGATGTCGAAACCATTCAACTCAATGGGTAACACCTCCTCGTGGAATTCGTTTCCGTTTAAGTCGGTGCTGATATTCTTAATGCAATCGCTAACAGGTATAAATTTTCCACTAGCAACTTGTACAATTAGAGCATTATCAAGTTTTTCTATAGGCAATACTTGTCGTCCACCAAATTTATGTGATATTTAGGAGTAATATGCTCCATAATCAAACAATATATTGGCAGGCAATCCATTTTCATGAAAGGTACCTGAAGTGACATCCGTTGCATCCTTCACGGCTTCTAGGTCATCTGGAAAGCTCTCGCCTTCGGCTTCGGTGGGATATTGGGCCTTGCTGCCTCCTTCTTCTTCAGGTAGTCCCTCAAGATGTGCCCTTCCTCATTACACCCATAACAAACTTTCTTGTTGAAGGTGCACTCATTGGCATAGTGCCAAATCTTTCCACACATAAAACAAGTGACTTCCCCGTCACATTTCCCATGGTGCTTCTTTTTTCACTTTTCACACCATTTCACTTTGCCTCCTTTTCTCAAACTAGACTTCGAAGATTTACTTTTCTTGTTATATATCGAAGATCCATCGAACTTCCTTTTGTCACCAAACTCCATTCTCTCCAGATCCCTTTCTTTTAACTAGGTCTCAACATTCTTGGCTGCTCTAACGGCTGCCTTCAACGTGCTTGCCATTTTGATTGTTGGGCCAAAGTCTGATGGCAATCCGTTAGCAAATTTTTCTATCTAGGCGAGTTCAGTCGGCACCAGGTATGGAAACAACTTCATCATCTCGGTGAACGTAGTAGCATAGTCATCAATGCTCATTCTCCGCTTCTTTAAGTTTTGGAACTCATTGTTTAGATCTATCAGATCTATTTCGGAGCAGCACTGCATTTTCAACTACTCTATGAACGCTTCCCAAGACATCTTCAAAGCTTTTCCTCATGGCATCATATCTGCTAATGAATTCCACCAGCTTAAAACTCCGGTCTTCAGTTTTCGGACCGTAAAGATAGTTTTCTGCTTGTTCCTACAGTTGTAGCTTTCAAATACCATCTCCATTTTGGAGATCCAGTCCATAATCTTTACTGGTTTTGGACTTTTGGAACGACTTAGTGGTTTGGCACCCAAGAAGTTCTTATACATATGTCCATCTCTATCGATTTCCCTATCCCGGTCATTCCTTCTTGCCACTGGGGGTTCAACTTGGCTGACAGTGCGGCTGTAATTCCCTTCCTCTGATTGTCCTTCATTCAGTTCTGGTTATTCAACATGCATCGAAGGTTCAACCCTGTTTTTCAACAATAGTTTTCTCATTTCTTCCCTCTGTTCAGCCATCATAGCTCGAATCATGGTCTCAACTTCGGCCATTGTGAGTAACTCTAGTGCAGCTTCTACTGTCAGCACCTGCTCAATCACTTGGGGACGAGGCTACTGTTTCCTATTTTCATTCGCGTTTCCAGCTCGGCTTCGCGTTCTTGACATTTTGATCTATACACCAAATTAGGTGAATTTAGATATTTATTTACGATAGGCGTTTAAATCCTCCTTATCACTTTGAAACCTTACATGCTAGTTCTAATATCGTAATCAAACGCTTATAATCCTGAACACATAAGGTTTCCAGATCCGGCCGGCAACATACCATAGATCCGAACAAATAATAGCATATACGACAAACATAAAGCATTTAGCACATAAAAGCATTTTAGGCATCTTTCCTAAAATAAATCGGTGCTCATGTTTAAAATATGGAAGACACTCATCTCACAATCATCACCTAGCATTCTAATTTTAAGTCTAGAAATCAAAAAAAATATTAGTTTGCTTAAACTAATGCTCTGATACCAACTGTGGCATCCCCATTTTCACGGCCAGAAAAGACCGATTTCGTTTATGCTTTATAATAAAATAAGAGTAACCTTCTAAAGAAAAGTGTTGCGGAATTTGTTAAAGTAATGTATTTTCATTATATTAAAAAACGTGGGATGTCATCGTCAATACAAATCAAAAGCATAAACCAAGAACACCATATGCTGCAAAACAAAATTGGCCTAAAAAACAATATAGGCCTTACAATGTTCTAAATATTTTCTACTGCCTATAAATCCACAATCTCTTGTCAGATCATCCAATTATGCCCTTGCCACTACCTGTAATACATGAAACTGAGTGGGTCAGGCTTGGGAGCCTGGTGAGCATATATGGTTTTCAACCCACAATACATAAAATTACTAATCTCACCAAACCAACCAAACCCGATTACCCGTTCCCGTTATCCTGAATTTACGTCCCTAAAACATCTAATAAAAGGGACCTAGCCTAAGGATCATCATCGGGGTGGAGACTACTGCGTAGGGAATTCAGCGGTCATAAATGTCCGTAAGGAAACCATGAGGGGGATGAAGTACACCTGTGAACACATCGTTCACAAACACCTACAAGTTGCGAGTCTGCTAGCATTCCACTGGACTTTTAGAAAAGTTCGTGGTCGTCATCTATACTTCGCTAGATGAATGGATCATCGTTAACATCGAGGCCTCTCATTATTTTATTTCATCACACACCAGCAATTTCATCTACCCATGTTTTACCAAACATATTTGTAGATATAAAATACATATACAGTTCAGATCTGAAAAAAAAAACGAAGTTAAATCATTCATACAGCATACATCTCAAGTAAACATATAACATATATACACATAGCATGTAATTTATATAAAATACTTCATATCTATGTGTAAGATGAAAGTGAGTACCCACTCACTTGATAAGGTGGTGATTCGGACAACATTTCGTTTCTTAAAATGATCTTCTTTGAGGACACCGGGAGGTTTGCTTTAAATGCGGGCTCTGCGGGGGAAGAGTTTCAAAACCGAAAAACTCTTTTTCTCAGAGCCTTAGGGCGCTCTGGGGCTTTCTTCTAGTGCTATGGACATTTCCTAGGCTTCGGGGTGGTTTAAGGTGGCTAGAGAGAGAGAAACAAAGTGTAAAATGTGTGAGAACAGTGGCTGGATTCATACTTTATTTATAGCCGAGAGGCTTTGGATTACGCTGGGCGTACCCTCGGTGGTACGCTACGCGGAGAGGACATGTATGTGAAATTCAATGGGGATATATGGCTTGCTTTGGACCACAGAAGAAAAGAGACCATGGTGCGTATGGGCCTCATATGCAGGGCGTACCCTCGCACGCGAGGTGTTCTTTTCGGATAACCTCGAAATGTGTTCTTTTCGTTATACCCACGTGTAGGTGAGATGGTACTCTACAACTTTTGTTTAGACTCCGTCGGCTAATTTTGGCTTTATTTTTAAAGTTATATTTTTAACTGGTCGGGATAGGAAAATTCCGTTAAAAATTCATAACTTCTTTACACGACGTACGTTTTTGTCTGTCTTTTTACAGTTGAACTAATACTGATGAGATCTTTGATTCTCATTTAGGTTGTGTCGGCTAATAATTGTTCAATCTATAACTCAAAATTCGGGCTGCACGCTGCTATGACAAATCTTAGAAAATTCATAACTTCCTTATACGAAGTCAGAGTTGGGCGTTCTTTTTATGCACGCTCTCGGTTTAACGTATACTATGAAGTTCATTTATATTGCTAAGGTTAAAAATCACTTTATCGTAAACTCACTTTTTACGTTACGTAATGTCGTGCCGACTTTGTTGCGAAACTTCGACAAGTCATAACTTCTATGTTATAACTCGGATTTTAGCGTTCTTTATATCTCCGAAATCATTGTCACGACTGTTGGATTAGTGTCTAAGTCCATAACTATTTTGGTATGTACTTGACCCGATGGTGCATGGTCCTTTTGGGTTGCCTTCACCAAAGCAACTTGATAGGATGAATTATGGAGAGAGAGGATTAATTATAATTTATTAATATATTATGAGAATAATATATTAAAGGAGAAATCATATTGTTTAATTAGTATTGGTCAAGAATTAATTGATAATTAATTTTGTGACTAAAAGAGATTAATTAAACTTAAGGGATTGGAATTGTAATTATAAGATAATTGCAATTGGGCTATGGATTACCTTATAATATAAGGTTGGACAAATTCTATGGGGAAACCCATTAAAAATCGTCCAAGGCTTATTAAAGAAGGGTTCATGGGTTGCTTAGGGCCTAGGCATCCAAATTAGGGTTTCCTTGTTAGATAACCCTAATAGCCTCACTATTTAAAGGACCCTTAACCCCCAAAAACGGTGTGAGGAAGATCCTTAGGGTTTCCACACGTTTTGGGTAGCCTCCTTCACTTCTCATTCTTCATCCTCTTGCTCTCGGTGTTTGTGAACCATTAGAGGAGTGACATTTGTGACTCTAAGCTTTCTAAAGTCATTACAAGGAGGATTTGAGATTGTTATTGCTACATAACAATCAAGGTAATATCTTAAACCCATTGTTATGTTAATATTGATTATCATATGCTAGATCTAGGGTTTAAATTATTGGATGCATTGTATGTACAATAGAGAAACCTAGATCCAAGCATTAGGGTTTGTATGAGCATATAGGATGTTCTTATGGCCAAAACCCATTAGTGGTATCAGAGCCTTGATTGGTTTCTATTGTATTGATGCCTAGCATGTTCATTCTTGTTGCCAAATCGAAATTTTGGCTTTCTGACTGATGAACTCGGCGAGTTCCAATGTGGACTCGGCGAGTTGGCTCCTACTCGGCGAGTCCATAGAGGAACTCGGCGAGTTCGAGCGTCAGAAGGAGACAGTTTCGGGATTTCTTGTTGTTTTACTCAAAGATACTTGCCTTAACTGTTATGGGTCATTAAAATTCAAATTTTAATCACATTTTGAGTATATCCTTGATTAAAAAAAAGATAATTACCAATTGATTAGATGATAACTTCCTTATTTGATTAAAGCTTGATTATTTGTATTAATTGGGTAACTTATCTTGTAAGAAATTGATTTTAGGTCAAATTAGATAATAATTAGATTAATTGTTTAATTTAAGTTATTTGCTATTTGATCCTTGTGTTTTGAAAAGTTTCGAGACTTGCCCTCAAGTTTTAGAATTTAAATTTTGATTAAAAAGTTTGATTTTGAAATATTTAAATTCTAATCCCTAATGTTTTGAAATGTTTCAAAACTTGCCCTCAAGTTTTGGAATTTAAAAGTTGATTAAAAAGTTTAATTTAGGAATGTTAAATTCTAAAACCCAAGTATTATTTTGAAAATTCAAAATCACACCCTTATGGTTTTATTAATTAATTAAAGTGTGTAATTAAAGGAGGTTTAATAAATCCATAGAAGTTTTGGTTTACATTTAATTAAAGGTATAATTTTTTAAATTAGACCAACTATTATTTTAAAGTGTAAAATACACCCTATACTATATATAACATTAAAAGTCTAACATTATATATATATATATATATATATATATATATATATGAGTAAAAGTCAGTCTTACCGTTAGTAGGCCTCATTCACGAAGCTGGTCTATAAGGGGTGTTTAAGGAAATTGACTATAAAATGGCGATTGAATGGGTATCCACTCTTACCCACCGCACTCTTGACTAGTGGAGGGTCGTTAACCGAACGGGTAGGATAGGACAGAAACCTTCCATTATAAGTATAATGAAGGACAAAAGTAACTAAATGTTTTACAAAATTCCCAATCTTAGTTACTTTAGGCAAAAGTGAATTGATGCAATTCCATGAAATTACACTTTGTGCCCTTACGAAGACGTTAGTGGAGCGTGTGTGGTTAACCGGCACACTAAATGGTTCTAAGCAAAGGTAGTAAAGGGTGACTCAATGTTTGTCATAGTTCGGTGGAGCGTGTGTGGTTAACTGGCACATCGAATAGGTGACTGTAACATGTGGGGGAACCATGTAAGTTTGCATTGTTATTCACACCCTGTTTTGTGGTCCTCGACATCCCAGTCACAAATCGAGGGGCATATCGAGATTTAAACATGCCATTGAAAAGTTCAATGAATCTCAAAAGATCTAGGAATTTTCAATAGATTTAAAACTTAATCATTTTTTTCGTTTTTTTTTCATGGTGGAAAATTAGTGAATCGTCATTCACTTACCTTCGAATGTTCTGCAATTTGGGTTACGGCATCCCTCTCCTGAGTTGTAGAATATTGTGTTGGGTCCTAGCCTTAGTATCTCATTTGGGTGATTTATTAGGGACTCAATCAATCAACTAAATTGAATTTATTTTTCTCCCATTTTGTAGATGTCAAAGTACGACAACTATGGTCTTCCCAAATCCCGTGGAAAAAGCATTCCACATCAAGATGATATTCCACGATTCGATCGAGGAACAAGAAATCATGCTTCACTTCCTGCACCTCCTCCAATTATTTTCCCTAACCCACAAGATCAAAGAATTGAAAGGTTCAATGTCACTAAAGCCCTATTGGAAATGAAACATGAAGATGGTAAACCCGTGTGTGCCCACGTTCTGGGAATGAAATCACACATCGATAGGTTAATAATGTTGGGTGCGTCATTCCCTGATAAGTTGGCTGTGGACTGGGTTCTGCATTCACTCCCTGAATCATATAATGAGTTCAAAAGAAAGTATCATATGATTGATCATGACGTAAGCCTCATTGACTTAACTTACATGCTCATTGCTGCTGAATCAGAAATGATTTGGCAAGGCAATGGAGCATATTTGTTGGGAAAGTCAACCAACCATGCTTCAGAGGACGTTCTAGGAGAACCGACCTGCGTTTGCTGCCAAGTGAAAGGGCGTTGGATACAAGTCTGCCCTAAGAGCCTGAAGAGTCTAGAAGATGGGAGAGTCAAAGAGTATGGTTGTGCTTCAGGTAAAATCCACTATCTAACTCCATTAAGTTCCTATTCGTTGATTCTTAATACATAATGTGATAAGATTGCATTTGAATGTTTTGCAGGATCAGTGAAAAGAGAGGAAGCTTGATGAAAGAGCAAGATGAGTCTAATCACAAAGAAATGGATCTCGATCGCATGGACTTGAAGATTAGATTTTAAGCTTAGAGAAGTTATGACAGAGTTGTTAGGAATATTTGACTACATAGTTCTTCAGTTGATTTTGCATTGTAAGGACAAATGTTTTCCGCTGCTTTTATGAATAAAATAAAATTTTCTGTGACTCATTTATTATTTATTTAGTTCCTTGCAATGAAATCATCATAAAAAATTGATGGTCGCATATTTCTACAACAAATGGATGTGATTCTTAATTATGTTATTTATGGAAATGTCAAGAATTTACCAAATAAGGAGAGTGTCTCATCACCCAAGTTTCAATTGGACAGAAACTTGGATTCAAGCAACTTGGTTGCACGATGAATAAGAAATTTCATATTTGGAAATTAGACTAATTCGTTGACAAAGTGTCAAGTAAAGACTAGGAGGTCGAGTACACAAAGTTGTGTGTTGATCAAGTCCACCACAAGAGTAACAAAGATATTCGTCATGATTTACTAAAGGTTTAGTAAATATGATTATACTTATAAGCGTAAGTGTAATTCTGAATTAATTGAAAGAGTTTAAATCAATAGCAAAACGAATAAGAAGAATCAAGTAGGCAGAAAGATAAAAGTTTCTCTATTCTAAGAAGAAGGGAGAGTACCTTTTATTATGTTTTATGATAGGTGTTAATGATTAAGAACCATATCTCAGTTGATCCTCTATGTGAGTCTTAATACAATTGTATGTCTGAGAAGAAGAATCAAGAATTGAAGAAATGGTTAAATAAAGAAGTCAATCATACTTCATTCCAAAACAAGTCTTAAAGTTAAGATTGTGACATTGAGTCACAAGTCTTAAGAAGGTTTATAACATTCATCAAATGTAGAATTTGGAAAAAGGTTTTCTTATTCTTGCACATTTGAAATTGGAAAGTTGTGATGTCTTGGATAAGACAAAGACCAACTAGGACCAATTTATGAAATGTTTTGTCTTGATAAAAGCTACACTAACTCTCGAATATTTGTTTGTCAACAAATGCTTATTGACAAGAGAATCTTATATTTCAACGAGTCAGTGGGAGTCTTAATGGTCTTGAAAAGATCAAAAACTAATCAATAATAAACCTTATCGATCATCACTAGATAAAGAGTTGAGGTTTACAAACTATCGTGTTGACATTATATTGTTTCTGTGTCGTTCCAATTGAGTTAATTATGCATGTGATTCCTATAAGTTCTCATTTTAATGCATAAAAGGCAAGGACCTTGATCAATGAAAAGTACATTGATAGGAAAGGGTGAGTTGCTTAACTACTTGGAAAACATGGTGGGCAGCTGTGTTACCATAAGGCAAGAAATCAAGATTGAGAAAGTTCGGTCCATATGAGTTTGGATTTGTCACAAACCTTGGTTTTGACAAATTCACATGGATAGGAACACATACACCATTAAAATGTAAGTGTCATAAGATTCCCTCCTTCATGAAAATGACTGTGAGGAAATGCTTTCACTAAAAGAGATTTTAAGAAGATAGTGATTGTGAAAATTGGATTCTCGGATTCGATTATGGTTACGGTATCCCTTTCCATGATTCGAATTTTGAGACTTGGCAATTAGTCTTAATTGTTTAGACACACATATGAACTATCTAAGGCAAAGGTGTATAAGCTTAGATAAAGGATTATCAAAGCATTAGGTATTAGAAATATGAACTTAAATAAATTCAATAGGCATTGTTTTCTAAAAGTTAAGTTGTTTCTGAATACATGTCAAAGCTAGTGGGAGCATAAGTGTTATGTTTATAATAATCATCGTGATAGTGGGAGCATAAATGTTATGCTTGTATCATTATTAAGGCATGTATTGCAAGTTAGCAATATTAATTATAGAAAACAAGAGTCATACTTTGCAAGTTAGCAATATTAATTATGCATCGTGTCCCACACGCTTCGAGTATAGGATCGATTGCAAGTGCTATACTATTTAACCATTCTAAAATTTTCCAAATGTCTAGCGCATTCAGAGGGAAAAAGGACAAGAATCGATTTTGACTAAGATAATTAAACAACTATCAAAGGACAATCCAAAGTTCGCCGAAGATTGGTCGCTTGTGAGTAGTTGGAAGTATAGTATTGGATGGACCATATCGACATTATTATGAATAGAAAAGATTCTATTAAGAATGAGTTGTCATATGGAAAATATGGAAATGTTTCCATATTGGGAGTTGGATATTGAGAGTCTATGTCTAGATTAGAAAATTTTATGCAAAAGGATGTTCAAAGGAATGTACTTTGAGTGAGAGACATCACATCTATAGAATTGTTTCTTATAGAGATTGGCCAAGTCTTGATGATTTTGAGCTATGACTTTACGAAAGGATTATTGCATAAAATGTTAAAATCTAGCATATTCTATAAGTGGCAAGAAGTTGATATTCTTTCACTTGTGAAAAAGGATTAGGAGTTGTGAAATGAGTATGATTGGAAATGTGTTCATTTGATCTATTTCACAAAGTAAGAACCATAGGTAAATATTGTGTTCATGCTAAGAGCATAGGACAAGTATTGTAATAATTCAAGTAAGAAGTTGATTACCCGAAACAACAAATAATGAGTAATCGATATGGTGATAAATAAAAGGTGTTTTATTTATACTCAAAGGTTTGAGGCCATATGAGATTAATATTATTCTTGTGTTTCACTTTGCATGTTTTGACTTCCTGAATAATTAATTATTTCAGAATAATCGAATTATTCGAATGGACCACAGTCGTTCATATGTTGGAAGTAGATATGAATGAAGACTATCATGAATTGGTGTGTGAATTGTCTAAAGAGTATTAGATATAAGCAAATGTTTGCTGCAACGTTCATGAGTGCTTATGAATATGATTTGAGCATTGGATTAAACCCACTCTCACTTGGATCACTTCATGAATTGTATCACGAATGATTAGTGAGACGATAACATCTTATATTCTTGAAACTGAGATGTGTGAGTTGTATCTTGCGAATCGGTTGCATATTGATAATATGTAAACGCACCAGTAACTTGGTGTTATAAAACATATTGTTCTGTGTGATTCGGTAAGTGAGTGCAAGCAAGCATTGAATCAAAGTTTATCCGTTCCTTTTATCCAAAGTAGGATAAAAAGCGATATCTTTGGGCCCCTCGATGATTTATTGATGGCACCTAAGCGCTTGGCCAAGCCGGAACTAAATTGATGTGTTCAATTGTAGTTTGTTGTCAGTCATCATAAATCGGAAGTCGGGAAATAGTATAGAGAGAATGATTAAGTTCATGTCTCATATCTATACGATATCTAGAATGGAGGAATGTATGATCCTTTATCTAAAGGACATGCGTATCTGACAAGATCAGAGTTGACAGCGACTTTAGAAAGCTATGATTACAGATCAGGATCTGAAGTCATACGCATAATAGTTATTAGACTTACCCAAGTGGGAGACTATTGGATTAGTGTCTAAGTCCATAACTATTTTGGTATGTACTTGACCCGATGGTGCATGGTCCTTTTGAGTTGCCTTCACCAAAGCAACTTCATAGGATGAATTACGGAGAGAGAGGATTAATTATGATTTATTAATATATTATGAGAATAATATATTAAAGGAGAAATCATATTGTTTAATTAGTATTGGTCAAGAATTAATTGATAATTAATTTTGTGACTAAAAGAGATTAATTAAACTTAAGGGACTGGGATTGTAATTATAAGATAATTGCAATTGGGCTATGGATTACCTTATAATATAAGGTTGGACGAATTCTATGGGGAAACCAATTAGAAATCGTCCAAGGCTTATTAAAGAAAGGTTCATGGGTTTCTTAGGGCCTAAGCATCCAAATTAGGGTTTCCTTGTTAGATAACCCTAATAGCCTCACTATTTAAAGGACCCTTAAGCCCAAAAAACGGTGTGAGGAAGATCCTTAGGGTTTCCACACGTTTTGGGCAGCCTCCTTCTCTTCTCATTCTTCATCCTCTTGCTCTTGGTGTTTGTGAACCATTAGAGGAGTGACATTTGTAACTCTAAGCTTTCTAAAGTCATTACAAGAAGGATTTGAGATTGTTATTGCTACATAACAATCAAGGTAATATCTTAAACCCATTGTTATGTTAATATTGATTATCATATGTTAGATCTAGGGTTTAAAGTCTTGGATGAATTGCATGTACAATAGAGAAACCTAGATCCAATCATTACAGTTTGTATGAGCGCATATGCTGTTCTTATGGCCAAAACCCATCAACGAGCACTGCAACTTTCTTCATTGATATCAGGCTTATCTAATAGTTTATTTTTTATTCTTATTTTTATTATATCATTACAAACAAGTATATAATCACATAAAATCATATAATTCATATAATATTCAAGTAATTCATCTTTATTACTTTAAAATAGGTTACAATGGTTGACCAAGACTATTATATCATCTCATCAATGCTTAGCCTCAAAACACGGGTGTTACAACTAGACCTTGATCAAGTTGTAGTGGCATTACCGGAAAGGATGAGAGTGGAATTAGGAGCTCGAGGCGAAGATGCACGAGCACTATCCAGATCTATTTTTGAAGGAGGATGTCGAGGACGAAATCTAGTTCAAGTTGGGGAAAATTAAAACACCAGTTATAGGTATATGCTTCTTTTGAGTTCATGGAATTTAAGACTTTAAGTTTTTAGGATTTGGGTAGCCATGATGTCGTCGGAAAGGAACAACGATGTGATCTCACCCGATGATAAACACACCTTCATTTAGGGCACCATGATGTGGCATGGTCTTGGCCACAACATGGTGATGGCGAACATGCAAAACCCTAATTTTTTAAGTTTGAAGCCATATTTAAGGAATTTTATGGCTAGGGGATTACTCACCCTTAGCCTTCATCACATCCACACGACCTAAAGCAAACCTAGCCTTCATTGTTTACATTTCAAATCTTTTGTGGTACATTGGGGTTCTTTTGTGACTTTAAAGAAGAACAAGGTGTCGACTATTGCATAGATCTAACAAGAAAATCTCCTTACCACCTTCTTGCACAATTTACAGACTTTTGTAAGTCCTCAAATCTATATCTTTTTTGTGCTATTATTCTAGATTTAGGCTTAGAAGATTGTTCTTCATGTTCTTGATGTAAGTCCTCAAATCTCTATCTTTTTGGATGTATTGATTCCATAAAGTTGGCAACTTTATGGATCCTTGAGGTCCCTTTGTGGTTATATATTCCATATCTAGTGTTTTATGGAGTCCTTGATCTCATGCTTGAGTTTGAGTACATTTGTTTCATTTTTGACCTAACTTGGAAAAGACATGCATGTCCATAAAAGCAAATACTTTTATGATGAATTCGGTTGTAAGAAAGTCTGCTGGAAAGTTTTGATGAGTGGCTCAAGAGATTAAGAACTTAAGCCTTTAAGTTTTCTAGATCAGATGCCACGAAGTGGTGGTTTGATCACCATGGCGTGGAGGTAGGTAGTCTTGCGATTGTTTTGTCGCGAGGCTACAAAGACGTGGCCTATACTTCGCCATGATGTGGTGGTTGTTTGGGGTTGTATTTGACCATTGAATTTTGGTCAAGCTGAGGGTTTTTTAGGTTATTGAGTGGGGATGTGCTTCTAATTGTTGTATAGGTGGTTCGTAGCACCAATCTTGGTTTCAAGTGAGATGTGTTGGTTGTCTGCTAGCATGTGAGGTGAGTCTTCTCACTATACTTTGTTTTTCAATATATATCCTTGTGTGTATGATGTTGTTATGATGTAATGATCTGTTAGTTTGGTAGATCTATTATGATTACCTATGTTTGCTGGTTATTTTCCGCTTGTTTGCAAATGTCGACATATTATGGTTGGGTTGAGGCGATCATGCTTTGTGTTGTAGGCCAAGATACTCGGGCGGTCCAGTGATACTATCGGCCCAATGAGAGTGATCCAGCCTCGTGTTGTAGGCTTAGGAGAGCAGTCCATATATATGTTGTAGACTCAGGAAAGCGGTCCAGGTGTACTGTAGGCCCTACGTGGAGGTCTAGCAGAGAGAAGGCTCATATATGCATTTATTGTATATCTATTGTTGTGTGGGGTATTTTAGGGAAGTCACTAAGCTTTGTCTTACAATTGTGGATTCAAATGTTTTAGGTACTTCTGAGAATCAGTGCAAGTTGAAGGCATGACTGTACACCTCATCCAGTGGTTTATATGTTTATGAGGGATATTATATTTTGATACTCTTATTTTATGATATGGTTTCGAAACAAAGTTTTGATGACATATGTTTTATGAAAAAATGGTTTATTTCCTTTATAAAAATGAAAATTTTTTACTATGGTTTTAGGATGTTACAAGAATGAGGGTATCTAGTGGCTTTACATGGTTATTCACATCTTGTTTGTGATTCTTAGTATCACATTCACAAATTGAAGAGCATAATCCAAGATTAACACGTCATTGATAGTTCGGTGAATCTCATAAGATCTTAGAGTTTCACTGTGATTGAAATTAGTAAAGTGCTTTGCCTACCTAAGATAGATTCATGATGTGATTACAACATCCCTTTTCATATTACGAATAAAAAATATGAAACCTAGCCTTAATTTAAAACTAGGTTAATAATTAAGAATTGAATCGACTTCTTTAAAATTTCTCTCTTAGGTAAAATGGAAATCCTCTCCCACCTCCTCGTGCACTTTCGAATTCTAGCTTCTCTAAAGTTCTCTATCCGGAATAGCTCATTTTTTATGGAATCTTCCTCGTTTGAAAAAAAAAATGAGAAAAATGTCCTCGATGAGCGTATCCCTCAAATCAATAATGCATCAACTTTGAAGAAGTTGTTATTCCCATAATCATGTGGATTTTGTCAAATAAGATATCTTGCATCATTATGCATGTGCCCTTGATGTTCCAAAAGGTCCATTCGAGAACACGTGAACATATGAAATGAATTTGCAATTGAGTGAAATGTTTTACCAAAAGTCAAGTCAATGGTGATTTGAAAAATCATCAAAAGTTCCTAATTAAATTCTAGCTAAACGAGAAAGTTTTGTATGTTCTCGACAAGACCTACATAGACAAACTTGAGAATCTTAATGTTGTCCTTGACAACAGTCTTGTTATAGATACTGTTCTTGGATCTTACACTAGTTCTTATAATAATTTCAACTTTATTTATCATACGAATAGTATGGAGAAACATTTATGGATTTCTTAAACCTTCTCCAAACTGTGAAAATCTAATATAAAAATAGATTTCTTGTCCAATTCCAGTTGTCGCCAATCTGAATATTGGTAGAAAAAAGAGGAAATGTTTGAATCCTAAGTAGAAAGGATCAGTTTCATCCGGAACTTCCCATTATGAGGGAATGGAATTGGTGTGTCCTTTATTCCACGCAACCATGATCCAAAAGAGGCAAGTTGCAATTAATTTAAAGACAAGGATCATAGGAAACGAAGTTTCCCTAAGTACTGATAAAGTTAAATCTTTGACTCTACATCAAGTATTAAGATAATCAAACTCCAAATACATCCAATTCCTGGATCCTTGATGAATGATGTATTAACCACATTTGGATGACATTCTAGGATCTAAAGGAAAAAAGGAAGCTTAAGCATCAAGCACTAAACCTAATTAATGGAAAGGACGAGTGTCACATATCTTGAGGGTTATGGATTTCGAGTTTGTGTTCACAATGTCTAAATCCATAATCATCAAGACATGCGACAACCGTCCTTTCCAATGATTAGGTTTAGCTCTCGTTGCTTAAACTCCCTTTTTTCCTTTAGATCCGAGAATGCCATCCAAAGTGATTACTACACCATGCATCAAGGATCTACGAATTAGATGTATTTTGAATTTGATATTTAAATACTTGATGTAGAGTCAAAAACTTGACTTTATCATCTACATGTACGTAGGGAAACTTTGTTTCCTTTGATCCTTTTCTTTGAATTAATTTATATTACTTTTCGGAAATGTATATAAACCTAATTTCATTTTATGCATTGTATAAATATGAGTTTCAATTTTCGTTTAATAATGGAAAAGTGATGATTCTAGTTTATAAAGATGATAGTTTTATGTCTAAAAGATCTTCTTTCAATTGGCATTCATGAAACTGTAGTTTATGTTTGTACTAATAGTAATGTTAACTTAAAAACTGATTCCTCTAAATAGTTTACATAAGAACACGCTTATGGCATAATCGCCTTGGCAACATAAATAAGAATCACATCGTAAAGCTCTAACTGAATTGGACTTGGAATCATTAAAATTTGGGTTGGAAGATGTATGTGAGTCTTGTTTATTGGAAATATGACTAAATCACCATTCACATGGATATATGAAAGAGGTGATAGAATGTTGGATCTTGTACACAACAATGTGCTTCAGATCCACCACATGGGATGGTAAACGCTACTACGTCATATTTACTGATATTTTTAGTAGATATTATTATGTTTATATGATTAAGCATAAGTCTAATACTTTGAAATTTTTTAAAGAGTATTAGAAACAAATAGGGAATCAACTAGGCATGGAGATAAAGGGTCTCCAATCCAAAAGCAAAGGATAATGCTTTAGTATCGAGTTCAATGATCATCATCGAGGTTGTGGAATAGTTTCCATAGTTGGCTTGTCCAAGGATACCATAATGTAACAGTGTTACTAAAATGAAAATCAAATGCTATATGGTTCGACCTATGATGTGTCATGCTTTGCTACCAATTACATTTTTTGGAATATACACGTTAAATAGTAGAGAATTTTGAAACTTGTAACCAACTAAGTAGATTTGAAGACACCTCACGAAATGTGGACTTGGAAAGTTCCCTCATATTTAGGTCTAGGGTTGTGAGGTTATTTGTTAGATGAAAAACCAATGACCAACTTTAATCGATATTTGAGAATTGTTACATTGTCGGGTATGCACTAAAGACTTTTGATATTTGTTTCTTATAGCTCAAAAGGAGTGTTTCTTGAGATAGAGAACATATACATATCAAGAAGTCAGTGGAAGTCAAATTAACCTTAAAGAAAATTAAGATATGACCGACATTGAAACTATAGTTGGTACTAGCTCTCTTGAGGTCTGAATACCAGTTGAGTCAAATGAGATTGCCTTACCTCTTTACAGATCCGGTAGAGTTAGTGTACCTCCCTAGTTTTATTAGTTTCGTATAACTATGGAAGGAGACATGTTGGTTATGATGGGTTTGAGCCAAAACAGCATCCTATGTGCTCATGCAAACCCTAAAGCTTGGATCTAGGTTTTCTCTATTGTACATGCAATTCATCCAAGACTTATGAACGCTAGATCTAGCATACATATTTCAAAAATACTATATGTAATAGGATCTAGATGATTACCTCTTCAAAAATGGCTTGAATATTCTTGTCTTGGAGCTTAGAGTCACAAATGTCACTCCTCTAATGGCATACAAACACCACACAAGCAAGAGGATGATATTGGAGAGAGGGGAGAGGCACAATTTCGGCTATGAAATCTTCTAGGGTTTCAAGTGGCCGAAATACGATGCCCTAGGGGTTCTATTTATACTTGTGCTGCTAGGGTTTCAGTGAAAACCCTAATGGACAACTTAGGCCTTAAGCAATCCAAGGAAGCTTCCGGAATAGGACCCTTATAGCCGAAATTAGGATGGAAACATCCCTAGTTTCGTCCATGCCTAGTCCATAAGGCTTCTCAGCCCAATATTCAACTATCACACATTTGACAGTTTAAGTCCCCGTTATTTAATTAATGTCTTTTAGTCACGGAATTAATTCTTAGTTAATTCTTGTCTAATATTAATTAAACTATATGATTTCTCCTTTAATATATTATTCATATAATATATTAATAAACCATAATAACCACTCTCTTCATAACTCACCCTGTCAAGTTGCTCTGGTGAAGACAACCCAAAAGGAGCATGCACAATTGGGTCCAGTACTTATCAAATATAGTTACGGGCTTAGACACTAATCTGACAGTCTCCCACTTGGATAAATCTAGTAACTATAGTGTAAGTACAACCTGATTAGCAATTGTAGCTCTCAAAGACGTTATCGAACTCTGATCTTATCATTAACTTGTCCTTTAGATAAGGGATCATATAGTCCTCAGTTCTAGATATCATGCGGACAATTACATGGAACATAGTCATACTTATTGTCCAGCAGTTTGTTTCTCGATCTCTGATTCGTCTGACATAGAACTTAATTGAGCACATAAATTCAGTCCTAACCGGGCCTGACACATAAGTCAACCCAAATCATCGAGGGGCATAGATATTGCTTTTACACTCTTAGGATAAAAGGAACAGATAAACTTCGACTTATATGCATTTACCATTCATTCATCAAATCATGCACAACAATGCGTGTTATAACATCAAGTTACTGATGTTTACGCAGTATCAATGCACAACCAACTTGCAAACGATAAACCATATATCTAGGTTTTAAGATCATATGATATTATCGTCTTGCGATCACTCATGATAAATTCCTTGAAGTGATACTAGTAAGCGCAGGTTTAATCCAATGCCCAAATATTATTCATAAGCACTCATGAACGTTGCAGTAAACCTTGTCTATGTCTAATACACTTTAGAAAATCTACAAACCAATTCATGACAATCTTCTTTCATACCTACTCCCAAAGCATGAGCGAGTGTGGAACATTCGAATAATCTTATTATTCAGGTAGTCAAAAGATGCAAAGTGAAACAACAGGTAAATAATTAACATAAGATAGTAACTTTACTCATAAATAATACTCTTCTATTTAATCATCAAATGTCAATTACATTTATCTATTACACGTTTCAAAGCTATCTAATCTAAACTAATATCGTCCTTCAGCCCGATGCTCCTAGCGTGCTGCAAGTGCTTAACCCTACTCAGTCCCTTCGTAAGGGGATCTATTGGGTTGTCCTCTGACAATACCCTCTTCACTACGAGGATTCCTTCTTCCACCCGATGTCGAATAAAGTGATATTTTCTGTCAATATGTCGAGATCTACTATGATCCCTCGGTTCCTTAGTCAAGGTAACCGTTCCTACATTATCACAGAACATTTCCATGGCTCCTTTATGGTTGGCATAACTCCAAGGTCTCCGATGAAGTTCTTCAACCATATCGCCTCCATTGATGCTTCGCTCGCCGCTATATACTCTGATTCGCACGTTGAATCAGCTACAGTTTCCTGCTTGGAACTCTTCCAAGTCATTGCTCCTCCATTTAGGGTAAAGACCCAACCCGACTGAGAACGGTAGTTGTCCCTGTCGGTTTGAAAACTAGTGTCACTATACCCTTGAAACCTTAAGTCATCACTCCCACCGAGGACTAGAAACCATTCCTTGGTCTTCCGAAGGTACTTAAGAATATTATTGACTACGGTCCAATAAGCTTTGCCAGGGTTCCCTTAATATCTACTGACCATGCTCAAGGCGAAAGCCACATCAGGGCGAATATAAGTCATAGCATACATAATCAAGCCAACTGCGGAAGCGTATCGTACTCGGCTCATTTCTACTATCTCGACTTTGGTACTCAGGCTTTGAGTCTTACTCCATACTAAAACGCTTTAGTACTTTGTCCAAGTAAGTATTTTGACTAAGTCCTATTAGTATTTTACTTCTGTTTCTCACTATCCTTATTCCCAAAATATAGGCAGCCTCTCCGAGGTCCTTCATAGCGAAACACTTCCCAAGCCAGGACTTGACTTCCTGCAATGTCGAAATGTCGTTTCCTATGAGTAATATGTCATTGATATACAATATGAGGAAGCTAACTATACTCCCAATGGATTTGACATATACACACGATTCATCCTCACTTCGCAGAAAACCAAACTCTTTGACTTTCTCATCGAAACAAAGATTCCATCTGTGAGATGCTTGTTTCAGTCCATAAATGGACTTATTAAGCTTACAGACTCTATTGGGGTGCTTCAAATCAACCAAACCCTCTGCCTGATTCATGTAGACATTTTCATCCAACTTTCCGTTAAGGAAAGCGGTTTTGACATCCATCTTCCATATCTCATAGTCATGAAATGCTGCAATGGCTAACATCACCCGAATAGACATTATCATCGCAACCGGTGAGAAGTTCACACCATAGTCAACTCCTGGAGTTTGAGTGAGACCCTTCACAACCAATCGCGTCTTATAGGTGTGTACATTCCCATCCATATCGGTCTTCTTCTTAAAGATCCACTTACACCTGACCGTCTTACGACTTGGCACATTGTCAACCAAATTCCAAACTTGGTTTTCATACATGGACTAAATCTTGCTGTCCATAGCCTCTTTCCATTTTGCAGACTCTGGGTCTGCCATGGCTTCCTTATAGTTGTAAGGTTCGTCCAAATTCACCAGTGTACTATCACTAATGAACGTATCCCCTTCTGTAGTAATATGAAAACCATAAAACTAGGGTTGAACCCTAAATATTTCAAAACGTCTAAGAGGTAAGGACTCGTCAATCGGTTCAAACAGAGTTTCCTCCTCAGGTTAAGCGCCAGCGTTAGAGGTTCCTTCATCGCTCGACTCTTGAAGCTCTTCAAGATCGATTTGCCTCCCATTGTCCCCTTGGCTTATGTGTTCTCGCTCTCGAAAAACCCCTCTCCTCGCAATGAAGACTACATTGTCACTCGGTCTACAGAAGAGATATCCAAAGGACTTCTCTAGGTAGTCGATGAAAATACTGTTGGATAAGGTGTCTAAGTCCATAACTTATTTGGTATATACTTGACCCGACCCGACATGGTCCATTTGGGTTGCATTTCATCCAAACTATTTATGGATAATTTTATGAGAGTTATACACATATGTTTATTAATATATTATAAGTTATAATATATTAATATGAAGTTATGTTATTTAATTAGTATTAGTCTTAAATTAATTATGAATTAATTTAGAGATTAAAAGGAAGACTAATTAGATTATGGGCTATTGGTTTTATATGGTGTGGGCTAACACTCATTTGTTAATGGGCTAGGCTTATATGGAAGTCCATGGATGATCCATGGAGCTTTTAACCCGTGGATCCTTGGAAAAGGAAAGGTCATGGGTTATTAGGGTTTCACCCTAATCATGTACACTATATAAGCATGCTTATGTTGCATGAAATAGCCACTAGTGGCACTAGTTGTGTGAGTTTTGTGTGTGACCGAAAATTACAAGTGTGTGTACTCTCTCTAAAGTTTTCCAAGAGTTTGTGGTGATTTGTGATTCCATTTGAGGCATTCACACTATTGGTGCTTGGCCCTCAAACTCCTTAGGAATCAAACTCAATCACATCAAAAAGGTATGTAATCTCATCTAATACTTTTATGTTTAAAAGTACCCCATGCCATGTTAGATAGGTTATGAACCTTGGAAAATTATTATTTTGCATGTATTTAGACAAACATAGATCCAAGGTTTATTAGGGTTGCATGCACACTTAGGAAGTGTTAGATTGCTCAAAACCCAACAGTGGTATCAGAGCCTAGGCTTGCTTGTTTGATACTTGATGCAAAATAGTGAAAAAAAGTTGAAATTGTTGCTGTCTGGCTGATGGACTCGCCGAGTCCATGGGGGGACTCGCCGAGTACAAGGCAAAATTCATCCTACTCGCCGAGTAGGTTCGTGCACTCGGCGAGTACAATGATCAGAATGCAGAATTTCGACTTTTGCTGCTGGAAATGGACTAGAAACTTTACCCTAAACTGTTTTGATGTTTTAAAACTTATTTTAGTTGGTGTAATGGTTGTTTTAATCCATTTACAATAGCATATATCAAAATTCCATGATTTTTATGTGTTCATATAATTCTTGAAATTTTGATGATCATGTTCATGTTCTTATGAATTTAGAAGGTGATAGGAATTATTTGTTGAATTGTTTAGAATTAATTCTTGATCATTTATATGTTTTAATGGAGTCCATAATTTGTCCTCAAGTTATGGATATCCAAAGGTCACTTTTCTTTAACACACATTTAAACACATAAGTTACATGAAAATGAAGAGTCTTCATTTTTATTAACCTTTAATTCATAAGTTATGAAATGAAAAGTTTTGGATTGTTCAAAACTTGACCTCAAGTTTTGGAATTTGTAAAGTCTCACACAAACTTTAATTCCATACCCTAGAAGTTTTAAAAGTTAAAATTCTACCCTTATACTATTATAACATTAATGGTTAATTATTATATATATGTATAAGAATAAGTCGTTTTACCGTTAGTAGGCCTCATTCACGAAGCCGGTCTATAAGGTGGGTATAAGGTTGTTGCCTATAAAATGGCGACTTAATGGGTGTCCACTCTCACCCACCGCTTGCTTGATCGGTGGAGGGTCATTAGCCGAACGGGTAGGACAATGACTTTAAATTCTCATTAAAAGTATAATGAATATTATAAAGTAACTAAATATTTTTTATTTAAATTCCCAATCTTATTTACATTAGGAAAAATGTGAATTTGGTGCTAGCCCATGGAATTCACACTTTGTACCTTACCAAGTCGTTGGTGGAGCGTGTGTGGTTAACCGGCACACTAACTTGGACTAGTAAGGATCACGAAGGGTGACTTAATGTTTGTCATAGATCAATGGAGCGTGTGTGGTTAACCGGCACATTGATTAGTTGATAATATTAAGGGTACCAAGTGAATTGGTATGGTTATTCACACCTTGTTATGTGATCATCGGCATCCCAGTCACAAAATTTGAGAGGGCACACTCGAGATTGAAACATGCCATTGAAAAGTTCAATGAATCTCAAAAGATCTAGGAATTTCAAATCCAATTAAAACCTAATAAATTATTTCGTTTTTCATGGTGGAAATTGGTGAATCGTCATTCGCCAACCTTCAAATATTTTATAGCTTGGATTATGGCATCCCTCTTCCAAATTATAAAATATTGTGTTGGGTCCTAGCCTTAATATTTCATATTGGGTGTTATATTAAGGACTTTGAATCAACTAACTTGATTTTCTCCCATTATAGATGTCTGGTTCAGACAACTATGATCTTCCCAAATCTCTTGAAGATGGTGTCCCTCAACATCATGCTTCACTTCCTCCACCTCCTCCAATTATTCTCCCTCACCCACAAGTTCTTGAAAAGTTTAAAGTCACTCAATCCCTATTGGCAAGCATAGTCTATGTGTGCTCACATCTTGGAGATAAAGTCACATATTGACAAGCCGGGAGAGTTGGGTGTCAAAGTCCCGTGAAAGTTTGATGTTCAAGCACTTTCTTAGTAACATAGTGAGTCTCTTTGGGACTACTATGAGACGGACTATGACATGACCCTTAATGATGTTATCTTTTTGCTTGGTGTGGTGGAATCAGCAATGATTTGGAACACCAGTAAAGCAAATTTGATTAAAAGAACAACTTCCCAAGTCTACATGGACATTGACAATGGTAACATTGGACATCTAGAAAAGGATTTCTCTTCCCAATGGAAAAGGATCGGCTATAGTCAACTCGGTTGACCAAATAGTAAAGAGAAAGGCAAATTCTGAGATAGTCTCATGTGCCATTAGCAAAGGGTCCATGTGTTTTGTTGCCAAAGGAAGGGGCATTGGTTGCGAAACTGCCCTATTCACCTGAAAGGTCATAAGGTTGATCAAGTCAAGAGGTTTGACTCTACTTCGGGTAAAGTCCACTGTCTAACTCTATTAAGTTCCTATTTGGAGATTCTTATTGCATAATGTGAATGGGTCACATGCTGATGTTTTTAAGAATCAAAGAAAAGATAGGAAGCTTAAAGTAAGTATATGTTGATTCTAATTGCAAAGGTGGGTTTCGATCGCATGGTTCGGCAATCAGAATTGTTAGTTGTTGCTTAAGAGTTATAATATATTGCTTATGAATAGATAACAACAAGGTTTTCATGTGGATTGTAAGGATAAGTTTTTCCGCAAAGTTTTAAAATAAAAGAAAAAAAAGGGTTTTAATTTTATTTTTTTTAAAATTTTCCTTACAATGGCATCTGTGGAAAATTGTTGCTTATATGTTTCCAGTAATAGCAATATTGGAAATTGGATTTGATTCTTTCATTTGTGGTAGTGTCTGAATTTACCAAATGAAGAAAGTTTTTCATCACCCAAGTTTCAATTGGACAGAAACTTGGAATCATACAAGTTGTATTGTATGATGGATGAGAATTTTCACCTTTGAAAATTAAGACTAATTCTTTGATCACATGTATATGTGAGTCAATTGAAGGACTAAGGAATTAGGTACACTGGGTGTGCGCTGGTCAAGGTCCACCATAATGATTGATTTGTCATGATTTACTGAATATTAGTAAATATGATTATACTTATAAGGTTAAGTATAATTCTGTAACATTGGAGAGGTTACAATGTATGACAAAACAAATGAGAAGAATCAAATTAGGCAGAAAGATAAGAGTTTCTCAAATCTGAAAGGATGGGAGAGTACTTTAGTATCGTATTTCATGATCATCTTAATGATTATGAAACCATATCACAAATTCATACTCTAAGGACGTCTTAGTGCATTGTTATGGCTAAGAAGAGAGGCCATGAATTGTTGGATTGGTTAAAATTAAGAAGATGAGTCATACTTCGTTCCAAAACAATTCTTAGAGTCATACTCCAAGATTGTAACTTTGAGTGACATAAAGGAAGATTTATTAACACTAGTCAAATGTAAGAGTAAAATGTTTTCTACTCTTGTACATTTGAGATTGGTAAGTTGTGATGTCTTGGATGAGACAAAGACCAACTAAGACCAATTGTGTGAAGTGTTAGTCTTGATAAGAATCCGCATTGTCCCTTGAATATTTGTTTTGTCAAGGAATGGTTCTTGACTGGGGAAACTTATATGTCAAGGGGACAGTGGGGGCCTTAAAGATCCTGAAAGAGTTTCAAGATTTAATCAAGAGTAAAACCTGTAATTTATCACTAGCACACGACTTAAGGTTTGCAACCTATCGTGTTGATATAATTCTTATTTCTGTACCTACTTCAAATAAGTTGAATTTGCATGTGAGTTATCAGAGTTCAACTTGGAAGCATTGGTGGGCCTTGTGCTACCAAGGTGACAAGAAACTAAGACTGAACAAGTTTAATCCATGTAAGGCTGAATTTGTCACTAACCTTATCTTGTGATTATGGTTTTGACAAATTCACATGGATAGGAACTCATACACTATAAAATCTAAGTGCCATAAGGTTTCTCTCCGATTCATGAAAATGATGGTGAGGAAACGCTTTCACTAAGTAGATTTTACGTAGATATCAATTGTGTTATTTGCATTTTCAAAAGTCGTTAGTGGAGCGTGTGTGGTTAACCGGCACACTAACATGGACTTGTGAGAAATGGCAAATGCCCAAGCAATTGAGACTATGATTACGGCATCCCTTTTCATAGTCCTGAAAATTGTTTAGACACACATCTGAGCTATCTAAGAAAGGGTGTATGAATCTAAATTTCAGAAGTCCAGCAGATTTCTAGAAATATGTCAGAGCTAGCATAAGTGTTATGCTGATAATCATCATGTTAGTGAGAGCATGATTATTACGTTTAGTGTTGCAAGTTAGCAATGTTAATTATAGAAAACAAAGTTTCAATTCGTGAACTTGCAGGGGTTGAAAAGTTGTTTTGCTATAATTAAGGGAGAGGAAATTATACTTCATTTCAATTCTAGAAGCTTAGATTGAGATTTTAATCATCTTTAGTCAAGGACATATATATGAATTTTATGTCTGAATGGTTCGACTTAAGGAAATTCTATATATATTGCGTTCTCAAAATTCAATTATGATTACGGCATCCCTCTTCATAGTTAAATTTTGAAAACATGGCAAATAAAAAAAAATATTGTAGCAAAAGACTGGTCTAGTATCATGTCTTTATGTCAAACATCTTGAATCGTGTCCCATATGCTTCGGATATAGGATCGATTGCATGTGCTATAATATTCATATTTTCTAAATTTTCCAAATGCTTAAGCATTGAGAAGGGAAAAGTCTAGAACTAGATATGACTAAAGTGATTAAGCAATTGTCGAGGACAATCTGAGGTTTGCCAAAGATTGGTTGCTCAGGGAAGGTTGGAAGTATGATGTAAGTTGTCGGAAAGGACCATATTGACATATTCCGAAAAGAAGTAACTCTTGTTCGGAAGTGATAGTCAAAATGGGACTATGGAAATGTCTCCATAGGTGGAAGTTATTCAATCTATGTAAGATTAGAAAACCTTAATGCAAGAAGGATGTTCAAAGCAATGTACTTTGAATATGAGACTTCCATTCCATAGAAGTTGACCTTCTTTGGAATACTCTGTAATGACTGGTGACAAGGTTTTGGTGACTTTGTGCATAATCATTACAAGAGGAACATTGCATAAAAGATTAAAATCTAACAGATTTTTTGGTAAATGATAGGAATCGGGGATTCTAACATTTACAATAAGGATTTGGGATTGTGAAATGAGTATCATCGGAATCATGTTCAATTGATCTACATCACAATGTAAGGATCATAGACAAACATAGTGTGCATACTTGGAGTATGGCATAACTATTGTTTAGAAAAACAAAGTGTACATGCTAGGAGCATGGGACGACTGTTGTTTTTATTCAAGTCTTAAGTTGATTGTTTGAAACATTATACAATGAATAATGTGTAATCAATATGGTGATAAATAAAAGGTGGTTCTATTTATATTCAAAAGGGTTCTGAGACCATATTGGATTCGATTATTATTGTGTTTCACTTTGCATGTTTTGACTTCCTAAATAGCTAGGTTATTCTTTCCGAATGACTAAGTTATTTAAACACTCCACAGTCGTTCATATGTTGGAAGTAGGTATGAATCAAGACTGTCATGAATCGAGCTTGTAGATGGCTAAATGGGTTTAGTGATAGCAATGGTTGCTACAACATTCATGAGTGCTCATAAGTTATGAGTATTGGAATAAACCCACGCTCACTTGTATCACTTCATGGAATTTATCTCGAGTGATCGTGAGACGGTAATATCATATAAATCTTCAAACCTAGAGATATGAGTTGTTACCTATGAGTTGGTTGTGCATTGATTGCACATAAACGCATCAGTAACTTGATGTTATAAAACGTGCCTTTGTGTACAATTCAACAAGTAGTAGAACAAGCATATGAGTCGAAGTTTATCTGTTCCTTCTAGAAATAGAAGCGATATTCGGGCCCCTCGATGATTTTGTTGTGACCTATGTACCGGCCGATCAGAACTAAAATTGATGTGTTCGATTAAGTTCTTTGTCAAACAAATCGAAAATCGGGAAACAAATTGCTGGACAATAAGTACGACGTTGTTCCATGTATTTGTCCGGCTGATATCATGAGAACAGAGGAGTATATGATCACTTATCTAAAATGGCGCTTCATAGTTCAACAGAGTTTTCGAGAGCTACGATTGTTGGTTGGTTCCTGAAGTAACATCCGCAAATATAGTTATTTGACTTATCCAAGTGGGAGTTTGTTGGATAAGGTGTCTAAGTCCATAACTTATTTGGTATATACTTGACCCGACCCGGCATGGTCTATTTGGGTTGCATTTCATCCAAACTATTTATGGATAATTTTATGAGAGTTATACACATATGTTTATTAATATATTATAAGTTATAATATATTAATATGAAGTTATGTTATTTAATTAGTATTAGTCTTAAATTAATTATGAATTAATTTAGAGATTAAAAGGAAGACTAATTAGATTATGGGCTATTGGTTTTATATGGTGTGGGCTAACACTCATTTGTTAATGGGCTAGGCTTATATGGAAGTCCATGGATGATCCATGGAGCTTTTAACCCATGGATCCTTGGAAAAGGAAAGGTCATGGGTTATTAGGGTTTCACCCTAATCATGTACACTATATAAGCATGCTTATGTTGCATGAAATAGCCACTAGTGGCACTAGTTGTGTGAGTTTTGTGTGTGACCGAAAATTACAAGTGTGTGTACTCTCTCTAAAGTTTTCCAAGAGTTTGTGGTGATTTGTGATTCCATTTGAGGCATTCACACTATTGGTGCTTGGCCCTCAAACTCCTTAGGAATCAAACTCAATCACATCAAAAAGGTATGTAATCTCATCTAATACTTTTATGTTTAAAAGTACCCCATGCCATGTTAGATAGGTTATGAACCTTGGAAAATTATTATTTTGCATGTATTTAGACAAACATAGATCCAAGGTTTATTAGGGTTGCATGCACACTTAGGAAGTGTTAGATTGCTCAAAACCCAACAAATACACTGCTCACTACGAGGTTCGAGCTTGTCGTGAGTCTCTCGTCTTACGAAAGCCTCGCAACCCCAAACCTTGATATGTGCCAACGAGGGAGTTTTCCTTGTCCACATCTCGTGAGGTGTTTTGGCAACCTACTTCATAGGGAGTAAGTTAAGAATATGGGCAGCAGTCTCTAAGGCATACCCCCAGAATGAGATCGGTAGCGAAGTATGACTCATCATGGAACAAAGCATGTCTAGCAAGATTCGATTACGCATCTCAGCCATACCATTCAATTGCGGTGTCCTAGGTGGCGTCAATTGCGAAACGATTCTGTATTCCTTGAGGTAGTCGTGGAATTCAAGACATAGGTACTCTCCACCTTGATCGGATAGAAGCATCTTGATTTTCTTGCCCAACTGATTCTCCATTTCTTGTTTAAACTCTTTGAACTTTTCAAAAGTTTCTGACTTGTGCTTGATTAAGTAGATATACCCATATCTACTCTAATCATCGGTGAAAGTCACATAAAAGAGGCTTGCATCCCTTGTGGTGGATCTAAAGGGACCACACACATCGGTGTGTATGAGATCCAATAAAACCTCACCCATTGCACAAGTGCCAGTGAAGGGTGACTTGGTTATCTTTCCAAGAAAACAAGACTCGCACACGTCATCGTCCCTAAGGTCGAATGACTCCAATACTCCATCCTTATGGAATTAAGCTACACGTTTCTTGTTGACATGTCCGAGACAACAATGCCACAAGCATGCTTTATCCAAACTATTGGAAGAATTAATAAACAACACATCATTTCCTAAATTGTCTACAACCATCATAGTTTCATATATTCCATTACAAGGCAATGCTTCAAAATAGAAAACACCATTAAGATAAGCATTAATAGAACCGTTTTCATTATCAAATGAATATCTAAAACCTTGTCTGTATAAACAATGAAAAGAAATGATGTTTCTTGCCATATCTGGCGAATAGTAACAATTATTTAAATCTAATCCTAATCCACTACTTAGCACTAAAGAGTAAATTCTGATCTTGGTGACAGGCGACGATCTTCTGTTCCCCATGATCAAATTTATCTTCCCATGCTCCACATCCCTATTTCTTCTTAGGCACTGCAAATCAGAACAAATGTGAAAACCACATCCTGTATCAAGTACACAAGAAATTGCATGTGATGAATCATTAGATTTAATAGTGTAAATACATGCATAGGATGGCTTGATCTTTCCATCCTTGATATCTTGCAGATATTTCGGGCAGCTTTGTTTCCAATGCCCTATTTCAGGGCAGTAGTAGCACTCTGCCTCCTTGGGGTTGGAGTTGGGTTTAGCAGAACCAGCCTTGGTTCCACTAGAAGAGGTTCCATCATGGGACTTTCCCTAATTGTAGCTCTTTGAGGGATCCTTCCTCTTCTTACCTTTCCCTTGCCTAATTGTCAAGACTGGGGCAGCGGTAGGAGTATGAGTTTGTGCAACGGACTTGTCCTTGAGGTTTTTTTCAGCAGTCCTCAATTGACCTTGCAGCTTGCTCAATGTGACCTCCTCTTTTTTTCATGTGGTAGGTCATGAAAAACTACTTGAAGCTGGGTGGCAGGGAATGTATAATGATGTCAATCGCCAACTTTTCATTGAAGTTAACATTTAACTCCAGCAGGCGGTCAACATACCTCTGCATCTTCTGCAGATGAGCAGTGACAGACTCTCCGTCTCTCATCTTGGTTGTGATCATCAAAGTGATGATCTCGTACCTCTCCTGCCTCGTACTTTGGTGATACCTTTTCCACCAAGTCCCGATGAATTTCATAGGGATAGAAGTTCTCGTAATACTTTTGAAGTTCAACAGTCATTGTCGCTAGCATGATGCAGTGGACTTTCGTGGCATCATGTTGATGGTCCTCGAAGGCAGCGATCTCTTTGGGAGTGGCAGTGTTCATGTACACCTCTTTCAACTCCTTATCGAGGACATATTATTTGTCCTCGTAACGGGTGACCATTCTTATGTTACCGATCCAATCATTGAAATTGTTTCCTTCAAAGATCACCCTCCCACAGAAGTTCACGAGTGAGAATGAGCTGGAGACGTTGAATCCAGAAGCGTTATTGGTCAAGTTCGACATTTGAAAAGGAAAAAGAACAAAGTTTGATTAAAATGAATCCCCAATTAAACACCTAAATGAGAAATTAGGGCAACGATCAAACAACATTATTTACAAATTAGAAGAGGGATGCCGTAATCTAACATGCAAATAATTTGAAGGTAAGTGAATTAAAGCTAACTCTTAAATGTATTGAAAATTCCTAGATCTTTTGAGATTCATTGAACTTTTCAATGGCATGTTTAAATCTCGATATGCCCCTCAAGTTTTTGACTGGGATGCCGAGGATCACAAAACGGGTGTGAATAACCATGCAAATGTACTTGGTGACCTCAATGTTACAGTCACCTATTTGACGTGCCGGTTAACAACACACGCACCATCGAACTATGACAAACATCGAGTCACCCTTTGCCACCTTTGCTTAGAGCCCAATTAATGTGTCGGTTAACCACACACGCTCCACTAACGTCTTAGCAAGGGTACAAAGTGTAATTTCATGGAATTGCATAAACTCACTTATGCCTAAAGTAAGTAAGATTGAGAATTTTATAAAAACATTTACTTACTTTGTAAATTCATTATACTTTTAATGAGTAAAGGGTTGCCCTATCCTACCCGTTCAGCTAACGACCCTCCACCAATCAAGGAAGCGGTGGGTGAGAGTGGACACCCATTAAACGACCATTTTATAGGCCATAACCTTATACCCCCTTACAGATCGGCTTTGTGAATGAAGCCTACTAACAGTAAAACTATCATTTAAGTTATATATATATATATATATATATATATATATATATATATATATATATATTAATCTTATAATATTATAAAGTATAAGGTCCAATTTTAAACTTGTAAAATTCTAGGGTTTGAAATTTAAATAATTTAAATTAAACTTTTAATTAAAATTTAAATTTCAAATCTTGAGGGCAAGTTTTGAACTTTTTAAAACACATAAGATCAAATAGCAAATAATTTAAATTAAGCATCTAATTTAATGATTATCTAAATTCGATCTATTCTATTTTATTTAGAAGATAATTCATCAAATAAATCAAATAATCAAATTTTATCTCATAAGGAATCTATTATTCAATTAATTGGTAATTATCTTTTGTTTTTGTAAGGATAATCATATAATAACAATAAAAATTGGATTTTATTAGTTAAAAATAGTTTTGGTAATTAGCCTTCAGTAAAACAGCATGAAATCCCGAGATATCCTCTGTCTGACAGCTAAACTCGCCAAGTTCCTAGTGTGGACTCATCGAGTTCATCCAACTCGTCGAGTTGACATTGGGACTCGACGATCTCTTTAGTCAGAGGGCCAAAAAACGAAATTTATAAGAATGAATGAAATACTAGACATCAAATATAATAGAAACCAATCACGACTCTAATACCACTGATGGGTTTGAGCCAAAACAACATCTTATGTGCTCATGCAAACCCAAAAGCTTGGATCTAGGTTTCTCTATTGTACATGCAATTCATCTAAGACTTATGAACCCTAGATCTAGCATACATATTTCGAAAATACTATACGAAAATGGATCTAGATGATTACCTCTTCAACAATGGCTTGAATCTTGTGACATCCCCAAAATCACGGCCAGAAAAGACCGATTTCATTTATGCTTTTTAAAATAATTTCAGAGTAAATCCTTTTGATTTAAAAGTGTTTCGGAATTTGTTCCCAAAACAAAACATGATAAAATAATATTTATCAAAGCATTTCATCAAGAGATGCATTTTCATTATATAATCAAAACTCGAGATGTCATGTTCCGATACAGACCATAAAGCATAAATGATAACATTACAAGTCATTCAACAAATATATACATATACAGACTTGTAAACAAAACAACTTGATGATTCAACCATCTTATGCCCTCGCGCCACTACCTGTAACACAATTAAAACTGAGTGGGTCAGGCTTGGGAGCCTGGTGAGCATATAGGGTTTTCAACCCACAATAAATATTCATATTTAATTTCACCAACCAATCACTATCCCGATTACCCATTCCCGTTATCCTCACTTTACGTCCCTAAAACAACATCTATCTCAAGGGACCCAATATAGGATTTTCATCGGAACGGACATTATTGCTAAGGGGTTTCCTCAACAATAGATATCCTAAAGGCAACCATGAGGGGGATAGAGTACACCGGTGAACACATCGTTCACAACACCTACAGGTTATGAACCTGCTAGCGTTCCACATGACTGTCTAGAAAGAGTCTGTGGTCGTTATCCATACTCCGCTGAATAACTAGATCAACAACAACAACAACATCGAGGCCTCTCATATGTTTATTACACACCAACTATCTACCCATGTTCTACCCAACATATTAGTAGATAAAAATATATATTTTCATACATAGTTTAAAACCTGTATAGCATTTTCATTCAATACATATTCCACATAACAGATGAGGCACACCCACATAACACGTATTTCATAGAAAATAAATTAGATCTATGAGATAGAAGAGAATGAATATACATTCACACATATAACAACAAAATTATAAACAAAACACGTATTTCGTATAAAATACTTCATAATTATGCGTTAGAAGAAAGTAACTACACACTCACTTGATCAGAAGATGATCGGACAGCACTACGGCTTGTAGAAGTAGTATTCTTCGGCAGATCTGGAAGATCTTCACAAAAATCGAACTTCTCGCGGGCAGAGCTTCGGCTCGGGAATCTTAATTCTCAGGATCTTCGGGACTTGCTTCGGGGCTCGGGAATGATACTGGGGCTTCGAGGTACTTCTGGCACGCAAATCAAGGTAAAACGGGAGAGAGAAGAGAGAAAAAGAGCAATTGAGTCAGCTGCCCTCGCATCCTATTTATAGGAGGCTGGAGCCTCGGAGTACGCGGGGCGTACTGCCTTACGCGGGGCGTACTGGTCCGAAATCGTCATGGCGTTCGTCATCTGAAGAACTCGAGTGCGAGGTGCGTCATGCTTCGCGGTACGCTGGGCGTACTTCGGATCAGATCGGTGACTCCTTCGGATATACATCCGAATTAAAGATTAAATATAAATACAAATTATTTAATAAACTTCGGAAATTCATATCTTCTTCATACGAACTCCGTTTTCGACGTTCTTTATATCCACGCGTAGGTGAGACTACGCTCTACAACTTCCGTTTAGACTTTGTCGGCTAATTTTGACTTTATTTTTATTATTTATTTTTAGTAGGCCCGGATAGGAAAACTTCGTTATAAATTCATAACTTCTTCGTTTGACGTCCGTTCTCGCCTAACTTTTCATCGCTTCGATACCAACAACGGGATCTTCGATTCTTGTTTAGATTGTTTCGGCTAAAAACCGCTCGATCTCAAATCGAGTATTTCGGGCTGCATACCGCTAAGTCGAAACTTCAATAAATCATAACTTCCTCATACGAAGTCAGATTTGGGCATTCTATATATATTCAGAAACCTCGTTTCAACTACTACAACATTATCCAATGATATCAAGTTTATTTTACACTTAAATTTTTACACTTATTTTTATTCTTAATTAATCGAATCACAAAATTAAGCAATTAAGCACAAAACACATAATACTCAAATAATACACTTCTATTATTTCAAAATGGGTTACAAAGGTTAACCTAGACTATTACATCAATGATAATGCCTAGCCTGGAAACGCGGGCATTACAATTCTCTCCACCTTAGAATGATTATGTCCCCGTAATCACACATCAACAAACAAATGCGGATAGCGACCCATCATGTCACTCTCCGTCTCCCAGGTGAGATTCGGCCCATTCGTGTGTTTCCATCGGACAAGCATTAACTCGACCATCTTGCGTCGCAACTTCTTAGTCTTTCGGTCAACAATTGCCTCTAGTTCTTCAATCAACCTTTTGTTCTCATCGATTCTCAACTCCGAAAGTGGAAACATGTCGGGAACTTCCCCCGTGAACTTCCTCAAATAACACACATGAAAAGTGTTATGAATTCCATTCAGTTCTTCTGGTAGTTCGAGCTTGTAAGCTTGGTTCCCAATCCTCTGAAGAACTTTAAACGGTCCAATAAACCTTGGACTCAACTTTCCCCTTTTACCAAATCTTATAAGTCCCTTCCACGGCGAGACTTTAAGCAAAACCGAATCTCCAATTTCAAAAGTCATCGGTCTTCGCTTTTTGTCAGCATAACTCTTTTGACGATCCTGAGCTGCTAACATTCTTTCCCTAATTATTTTCAACTTTTCAGCAGTTTGATGAACCATCTCCGGTCCCATAAACTACTTTTCCCCAGCCTCAAGCCAACAAGACGGCGTACGACACTTCTGTCCATACAAAGCTTGGTAAGGTGCCATCTTAATGCTCGAGTGAAAACTATTATTATAGGAAAATTCTACCAAAGGTAAATGTTCATCCCAATTACCTAGGAATACCAGAGTACATGCTCTCAGCATATCTTCAAGCGTTTGTATCGTCCGTTCGCTCTGACCATCAGTCTGCGGATGGTAAGTTGTACTTAAACACAACTTGGTACCCAATTCCTCTTGTAGACTTTTCCAAAACCTCAAGGTGAAACGGCTATCACGATCCGACACAATCGTTAACGGAACACCGTGAAGCCTCACAATTTCCTTCACGTAAGAATTTGCAAGCTTCTCCATAGACCATTTCTCCTTGGCTGCTATGAAATGCGCACTCTTAGTGAATCGATCAATGACCACCCAAATCATGTCGTGACCATTCTTTGTTCTGGGCAGTTTAGTGACAAAATCCATAGCAATGTCTTCCCACTTACCCATAGGCACAGGCAATGGTTCTAAACTCCCGTACGGTTTCTGATGTTGTGTCTTTACTCTCGCACAAGTCACATACTCGGCCACATACTTTGCAACATCAAGCTTCATCGTCGGCCACCAGTAGTAGGGTTTTAGGTCCCTATACATTTTAGTGCTACCGGGATGAATCGAGTACATGGTTTTGTGAGCTTCTTCCATCAGAAGGTCTCTGACTCCTCCTGTCTTAGGTATCCAAAATTCGATCTTGGAACACCTTCAGTCCATGACTGTTTATACCGAACACCAACGCTTTGCCCAAACGTTCATCCTTTCGGTCATTCTTCTCGGAAGCTTCCTCTTGAGCTTTCTTTATACTTTCCACAATTGTCGAGACAACTTCAATTCTCAACGCTCTTGGCCTTTTCCTTTCAAGATTGACTTTCCGACTGAGAGCATCAGCAACAACATTAGCTTTACCGGGGTGGTAAAGTATCTCACAGTCGTAGTCCTTGAGTAATTCTAGCCAGCGTCGTTGTCTCATATTCAATTCTTTCTGATTAAAGAGATATTGGAGACTCTTATGATCAGTAAAAAGTTTGCACTTCGTGCCATAGAGGTAATGCCTCCATATTTTCAGAGCGAAAACTACCGCTGCCAACTCCAAATCATGAGTCGGGTAATTCTTTTCATGCTGCTTCAGCTATCGAGACGCATATGCTATCACCTTTTCTCTTTGGGTCAAAACACAACCCAATCCAACCCCAGACGCATCGCTATAGACAGCGAAGTCTTCAACTCCATCGGGTAGAGAAAGTATCGGTGCCTCGCATAGCTTCTTCTTTAGCTTCTTGAATGCTTCTTTATGCTTATCACTCCAAGCATAAGTAGCTCCTTTGTGGGTCAAATCTATTAACGGAGTAGCGATCGAAGAAAAGCCTTGGATAAACCTTCGGTAATATCCGGCTAATCCCAAAAAGCTTCGGATCTCCGTGGGACTTTTCGGTTGTTCCCATTTCATCACAGCTTCGATCTTCGCTGGATCAACCATTATCCCTTCTTGGTTGACCATGTGACCCAAGAATTGGACTTCACGAATCCAAAAATCACATTTGGAGAACTTTGGATACAACTTCTCCTTCTTCAAGACTTCTAACACTTCTCGCAAGTGACTGCCATGCTCCTCTTGGCTTTTAGAATAAATCAGAATGTAGTCTATGAACACTATCACAAATTTATCAAGGAACAGATTACAAAACCTATTCATCAAATCCATGAATGCTGCCGGAGCATTGGTTAATCCAAACGACATAACCAAGAGCTCGTAGTGTCCATATCTAGTTCTGAATGCAATCTTCTCTATATCCTGCTCTCTTACTTTCAGCTGATGATATCCTGACCTTAGGTCGATCTTTGAAAAATAACTTGAACCTTGTAGTTGATCGAACAGGTCATCAATCCTCAGCAACAGATATCTATTCTTTATTGTTGCCTTATTCAGCTCTCGGTAATCAATGCACATTCTCATACTTCCATCTTTCTTCTTCACTAATAACACCGGAGCTCCCCAGGGTGATGAACTAGGTCTAATGAAACCTTTTTCCAATAACTCCTGAAGTTGCATCATTAGCTCCTTCATCTCCGTCGGTGCTAATCGATAAGGTGCTTTTGCAATTGGCGTTGTTCCGGGCAACAAGTCAATACGAATTTCTACTTGTCGATCGGGCGGTAATCCAGGAAGATCTTCGGGAAATACTTCTGGATAATCACACACGAAAGGAATGCTCTGCATCACCTTTTTCTCCTTTTTAGCATCGAACACGAATGCTAGATACGACGTACATCCTTTAGCCAAACACTTTCTGGCTTTCATCAATGAAATGATTCCAGAATTTACTCTGTGTTTATCTCCACACACCATAAACGACTCTTTCCCAGGGGGGTTTACTTTGACTATTTTCTTCTTGCATAAAATCTCGGCATCGTTGGCACTAAGCCAATCCATTCCCAAAACGATGTCGAAACCGTTAAGTTCGATAGACAATAACTCCTCGTGGAACTTATTCCCATTCAGATCAATTAAGATGTTATTCATACGATGGCTAATAGGTACAAACTTGCCACTAGCAACTTCGACTAATAAGGCATTATCTAGTCTAACAACAGGAAAAACTAGTTTTCTACCAAATTCATGCGATATAAAGGAGTAGTTGGCTCCAGAATCAAATAAAATTTGGGCAGGCAATGTGTTTACGAGAAAGGTACCTGAAGCGACATCAGCTTCATCTTTAGCAGCTTCCAGTGTCATCTGGAATGCTCTCGCCTTCGGCTTTGGCGGAATGTTAGGTCTAGCTGCCTCCTTCTTCTTCGGGCAGTCCCTCGACATGTGTCCCTCCTCACCACAACCATAGCAAACCTTCTTAGAGAGGGTGCATTCATTGGCATAGTGTCCTGGATTTCCACACTTGTAGCATGTGGCCACTACCTCGCATTTTCCATGATGCTTCTTCTTACATTTGTCGCACCATTTCGCTTCACCTCCACTTCCTCTCGAACCAGACTTCGAGAACTTGTTTTTCTTATTGGACCCTGAAGTTCCATTGAACTTCCTCTTTTCACCAACTTCTATCCTTTCCAGACCCTTTTCCTTCTGCTGGGCCTCCACATTCTTAGCTGCACGAACAGCCGTTTTCAGAGTAGTTGCCATCTTGACTGTCGGACCAAAGTCGGCACGCAGTCCATTAGCAAACCTCTCAATCTTGGAGAGTTCCGTTGGCACTAGGTACGGAAATAACTTCATTTTCTCAGTGAATATAGTAGCATGGTTATCTATGCTCATCCTCCCCTTCTTCAAGTTTTGGAACTCATTGTTCAGATCAATCAGATCTATCTCTGAACAATATTGCACCCTTAGTTGTTCCAAGAACTCCTCCCATGACATTTTCAGGGCTTCCCCTCGTGGCATAGTATCTGCCAACAACTTCCACCAACTCAAGACTCCAGTATTCAGTTGTCTAACTGCAAAGATAGTCTTCTGTTTGTTGCTACAGCCCAACTTTCAAATACCATCTCCATTTCGGAGATCCAATCCATTATCTCAACAGGCTTTGGGCTCCCAGAAAGACTTGGCGGCTTGGCGCCCAAAAAGTTCTTGTACATTCGCCCATCCTTGTTGTTTCTCCTTTCCGGATCGTTCCTTCGTTCTCCTTGAGTCCCAACTTGACTCATAATGCGACTATTGTTCCCTTCCTCCGATTGCTCGGGAATCAATTCGGGTTCCTCAATAGGTATGATAGGTTCGTCCCTATTATCATGCAACATCTGTCGCATCTCATCCCTTTGTTCGGCTAACATAGCCCGACTCATGGCTTGCACCCCAGCCATTGTTATTGGTTCTGGTGCAGCTGCTACAACAGGTATTTGCTTAATCACTGGCGGTTGATTCCTGTTTTCATCCGCGTTTCCAACGCCACTCCTTGTTCTCACCATTTTTGATCTACACACCGAATAATTTCACCTTATTACTCCAAACAATTACATGCTAGTTCTAATATCGTATACATACGCTTAGAATCCTAAACACATAAACCTTCAGATCCGGTTGGCAACAAACCGTAGATCCGAACAAATAATATCATATATGGCAACATATAACATTTATCACATAAAAGCATTTTAGGCAACTTTCCTAAAATAAACTAGTGCTCGTGTCCAAAATCCAACAGACACTTAACTCAAATTTCCACTTAGCATTCTAAGTTTAAGTCTATAAATCCTACAAATTCCTAGTTCGCTTAAACTAAAGCTCTGATACCAACTGTGACATCCCCAAAATCACGGCCAGAAAAGACCGATTTCATTTATGGTTTTTAAAATAATTTCAGAGTAAATCCTTTTGACTTAAAAGTGTTGCGGAATTTGTTCCCAAAACAAAACATGATAAAATAATATTTATCAAAGCATTTCATCAAGAGATGCATTTTCATTATATAATCAAAACTCGGGATGTCATGTTCCGATACAAACGATAAAGCATAAACGATAACATTACAAGTCATTCAACAAATATATACATATACAGACTTGTAAACAATACAACTTGATGATTCAACCATCTTATGCCCTCGCGCCACTACCTGTAACACTATTAAAACTGAGTGGGTCAGGCTTGGGAGCCTGGTGAGCATATAGGGTTTTCAACCCATAATAAATATTTATATTTAATTTCACCAACCAATCACTATCCCGATTACCCATTCCCGTTATCCTCACTTTACGTCCCTAAAACAACATCTATCTCAAGGGACCTAATCTAGGATTTTCATCAGGACGGACATTACTGCTAAGGGGTTTCCTCAACAATAGATATCCTAAAGGCAACCATGAGGGGGATAGAGTACACCGATGAACACATCGTTCACAACACCTACAGGTTATGAACCTGCTAGCGTTCCACAAGACTGTCTAGAAAGAGTCTGTGGTCGTTATCCATACTCCGCTGAATAACTAGATCAACAACAACAACAACATCGAGGCCTCTCATATGTTTATTACACACCAACTATCTACCCATGTTCTACCCAACATATTAGTAGATAAAAATATATATTTTCATACATAGTTTAAAACCTGTATAGCATTTTCATTCAATACATATTCCACATAACAGATGAGGCACACCCACATAACACGTATTTCATAGAAAATAAATTAGATCTATGAGATAGAAGACAATGAATATACATTCACACATATAACAACAAAATTATTAACAAAACACGTATTTCGTATAAAATACTTCATAATTATGCGTTAGAAGAAAGTAACTACACACTCACTTGATCAGAAGATGATCGGACAGCACTACGGCTTGTAGAAGTAGTATTCTTCGGCAGATCTGGAAGATCTTCACAAAAATCGAACTTCTCGCGGGCAGAGCTTCGGCTCGGGAATCTTAATTCTCGGGATCTTCGGGACTTGCTTCGGGGCTCGGGAATGATACCAGGGCTTCGGGGTACTTCTGGCACGCAAATCGAGGTAAAACGGGAGAGAGAAGAGAGAAAAAGAGCGATTGAGTCGGCTGCCCTCGCATCCTATTTATAGGAGGCTGGAGCCTCGGAGTACGCGGGGCGTACTGCCTTACGCGGGGCGTACTGGTCCGAAATCGTCATGGCGTTCGTCATCTGAAGAACTCGAGTGCGAGGTGCGTCATGCTTCGTGGTACGCTCGGCGTACGCCAGTACGCTGGGCGTACTTCGGATCAGATCGGTGACTCCTTCGGATATACATCTGAATTAAAGATTAAATTTAAATACAAATTATTTAATAAACTTCGGAAATTCATATCTTCTTCATACGAACTCCGTTTTCGACGTTCTTTATATCCACGCGTAGGTGAGACTACGCTCTACAACTTTCGTTTAGACTTTGTCGGCTAATTTTGACTTTATTTTTATTATTTATTTTTAGTAGGCCCGGACAGGAAAACTTCGTTATAAATTCATAACTTCTTCGTTTGACGTCCGTTCTCACCTAACTTTTCATCGCTTCGATACCAACAACGGGATCTTCGATTCTCGTTTAGATTGTTTCGGCTAAAAACCGCTCGATCTCAAATCGAGTATTTCGGGCTGCATACCGCTAAGTCGAAACTTCAAATCTTAACTTCCTCATACGAAGTCAGATTTGGGCATTCTATATATATTCGGAAACCTCGTTTCAACTACTACAACATTATCCAATGATATCAAGTTTATTTTACACTTAAATTTTGACACTTATTTTTATTCTTAATTAATCGAATCACATAATTAAGCAATTAAGCACAAAACACATAATACTCAATAATACACTTCTATTATTTCAAAATGGGTTACAAAGGTTAACCTAGACTATTACATCAATGATAATGTCTAGCCTGGAAACACGGTCGTTACAAATCTTCTTGTCATGAAGCTTAGAGTCACAAATGTCACTCCTCTAATGGTTTACAAACACCACACAAGCAAGAGGTTGATATTGGAGAGAGGGGAGAGGCACAATTTCGGCTATGAAATCTTCTATGGTTTCAAATGGCCGAAATATGATGCCCTAGGGGTTCTATTTATACTTATGCTGCTACGGGTTCAGTCAAAACCCTAATGGACAGCTTATACCTTAAGCAATCCAAGGAAGCTTCTGGAATAGGGCCCTTATGGCCTAAATTAGGATGGACACGTCCCTAATTTCGTCCATGCCTAGTCCATAAGGCTTCTCAGCCCAATATTCAACTGTTACACATTTGACAGTTTAATTCCCCATTATTTAATTAATGTCTTTTAGTCACATAATTAATTCTTAATTAATTATTGTCTAATATTAATTAAAGTATATGATATCTCCTTTAATATATTATTCATATAATATATTAATAAACCATAATAACCTCTCTCTTCATAAATCACCCTGTCAAGTTGCTCTGGTGAAGGCAACCCAAAAGGACCATGCACAACCGGGTCAAGTACTTACCAAATATAGTTACGGGCTTAGACACTAATCCAAGAGGTTAATGATAAAACAATGATAAATTAGATAAGCTAATAACTACTAGGAAGTAATGGCCGGGACTGGGGCTGCCAATGAAAAGGGTCTAAGGATAGCAAAATAAAGTCCATGATGGATAACCAATGGTTAAATTGGTTGATCTGAAACCTAGTCTTATGACTATAGGTTGTAATTAGATCTTCAATGTGAAGACTAACATGGATAGAAATGTACACTCATTCAAAGCTAGTATGGTAGAAATGTGTTTCGCTCAAATTCAAGAAATTGATTATGAGGAAACATTTTCATGAGTAGCTGAGAAAAAGGTGTATTTGGTTATTGGTTACCATTGTTTCCTTCTTTCATATGGTAAAATGGATGTTTAAACGAATTTCTTTAACATTAAACCATCAGAGGATGTATGACATAGCCTGAAAGGATTTAAACATATAAAGTATCCAAACAAGGTGTGTAAGCTTAAGAATTATATTTATAGATTTAGGCAAGCATGACATGACAATAATATGTGCTTCCATGAGAAGAGTAAAAGAATATTATATTTCTATAAGTCCAGATGAATCTTGAGCACATGTCAAAACTAGTGGGAGTGTCATTGTCTTCCTATTATTGCATGTTGATGACAATACTGCTCATAGGAAACATTGTCCCTAAGCTTCAAAGTGGAAAAGCTCGGGAATTGTTTCACTATGATGGAATTAAGGGAAGCGACATTGATACTTGGTCTAAAAGTATAAGATCAAAATTTTAATAGGATTCAATCAAAGAACATATATGCATAATGCGTTGAAAAGCTTCAACATGGAAAACTCCAACAAAGGAATTGTTCCTATGCATCATAGCAAGGAGTTGAGTGAATCTTAAAATCCTTTGTTCTAGTCATGAAAAAGATAGGATGGGTTGAGTCCAATACGCTTCAGATATATGATCAATCATATATGTTATGACTAGTGTTTGTTCAGATGTCTCAGATGCCTTGAGCATCTTGAGAGAGTATCAAAATTTTGTGTGACTAAATTTCTAGATAACTATCAAGGACATTCTAAGGTATTTGAGAAATACCAAGGACTGGTTGCTTTTAGACAATAGACAGCATGATTAAGAAGAGCTATAGTGATCTGAATTTTAGAGTTGACTCTGGTTCATTGTTTAAATGGATTTCGTCTTGAATGGCAGTGTGGTAACACGAAAGGTTTCATGTTGGGTATGGTGTTTGACTCAAGAATACGAGTCGAATTACTTTAGTGCAAGTGAAGTATCAAAGGAGGGTACCTAGACTAGAAAACTTCATAGATGAGCTTAGAGTTCTTTTGAGTAACAAATTGCCATCGAAAATATTATGTGACGGTGCAGTCATGTTGACTAATGATCCTTGATATGAAAAAAGGTCAGCGTATAGGAGGAAGAAATTGCATTACATCCTAGATAAAGTTGAGGATGGAGATCTAGTTGTGAAATGAGTACCTTCCTGATAATCTGTTCACAACAGAGATCACCGAAAGAAACCATGATATACATGCTGAGAGCATAGAGATAAGAAATGATGAAAAGTTTAGTTTTTAAGTCTCTTACCTCAAAACATTTATACAATCAATAAATTGGTAATTGTATGGTGATTAAGTAATAGGGAATTAGTTATATTCAGGAGTATGATACCATATACAACTAGTTTATTATTGTGTTTCATTTTGTGTGTTTCCTCCTAAGCAATTAATTTACTCGAAATGCCATAGTCAGTCATACTTTTAGGAAGAGAGTGATGATTTAAGCCTATCATGGAGTATTAGTAGATTTTCCATGCTGATTGGACATTGCATATGGATTTCTACAGTATTCATGAGTACATGGAAATAAGGATTTAAGTATTGGATAAAACCGTGCTTAGAGATTACTTCATTGATTCAATCAAGAGTAATTCTAAGACGATAACATCTTTTATTCTTTATACGGAGATATATAAGTCATAATTTGCAAATCTATTGTGCATTGGGATTACATTAACACATCCATAACTAGATGTTATAAAATGTGATTCCAAGTATGGTATGATGAGTAAATCTTATGATTATATATTCAAACTTTATTCGTTCCTTTTGTTTTAATAGGAAAAGAGATATATTTGGACGCCTCGGTGATTTGATGTTGACATTCACATGCAAGGCCTTGCCCAGACTAAATTGATACGTTCAATTAGTTGTCCGAATCTAATAATCATAAATAGAAAATCAGGAAAAAGAATCTTGGACAATGAGATTGATTTATATCCATGTCTCGTCTCCATATGATATCTTGTAGAATGAAGGAATAGATGACCACGTATCTTAAGGCCAACGTCTGTTTTAATTAGAGTTTGGTAGTGGCTTTGGAAATCACTCTTTGCTGGTTATTCAAAGTCTATACTAGTAAGTGTAGTTTATGAGTTTTCCTAGTGGGAGACTGTTTGAATGGGTGTCCAATGTCATAACTAAATTGATATATAACTTTAGAAAATAAAAGTAAAGTCCTTTTTAGGTTGCCATCAATAACTAGAAAATATCTAAAAATGACTTTAGGAGAGAGATAACATGTAACACCGTAAATTTTCAAATAAAATTTTCATTTAAAATCGCATAATTCTCATAACATATTCCACAAAAATCTCATTTGTTTAATTTAAAAATCGCAACTCCATAATTGTTTGATTAAAACCCAGGATCTTCAAACATAACTCTTTTTCTGGTGTGTACAATCAAGCCAATGCCTTCCCGCGATCCTGAGAAAACCTGAAACACATAACACATAACACGATAAGCACGAAGCTTAGTGAGTTCCCCAAAATACTACATATAGCACATTAGCCACTCGAGACTATAACTCTGTAAGACCCTCCAGTCTATGTGTCTCAGTGGGACCCTCCAGTCCCACGGCTCGTTGGACCCTCTGGCCCGGTCTCAGTGAGGACCCTCCGGTCTCACAGCTTGTTGGACCCTCCGGTCCGGTCTAAATGAGGACCCTCTGGTCTTATAGCTTGTTGGACCCTCCGGTCCGATCTAAGTATCACATAATATATCATATAGCACATATCACACATAAATGCATAACTCAAATAAGCACATAAGACCCTCTGGTCATACATAATTACCACTCTGGGTAATGTGTAGTGAGAAGACTCACCTTGCAAGCAGCAAGCATATAACCTCGTACCCGAAACTCGAACTAGCCTTCGCCTATGACAAGGATGAATATCTCTAATTAATACTCTATTCATGCTTAAATACACCAAAGGCTACTCTTTCTCTCTCTAGCTCTTGAATTGGGTAAAAGACCATTTTACCCCTTCACGGTCTCCATTATTCATGTTGACCAAACCCTAATGTCAGCAGAAGTCACACGCGAGTCAACAATCCATGTTTGACCCGACTCGTCGAGTGCACTCTTGCGACTCGTAGAGTCCCCTTGCTTCTCAGAAGTCTCAAGAAAGTCCAGCTCAACTCGTCGAGTTGACCCCCAACTCGCCGAGTTATCGCACAATCAAACCCATCGGGACAAACCCTCAATGACTCGTCGAGTCAGGCCTTGGACTCGGCGAGTCCCTTTGATCAGATTCCTCATTTAGATGTTTTAAGGCAGATCTATTACTCCAAACACTAGATCTACCATCCTAGGGGTCGATTGTCACGTAAAGTTGCAAGCTTTACGCTCAAACATGGCATAAAAGGCTCATAATGCCAATACATGCTCCAACAAGGGCACCAACCACAATAACTCTTTAAGTGACTGAATAAACCTTGAGCCTTTAGACCATATGCACCTCACAAGGTCCAGATCTAAAGTCTAGGCCTAGAAAGGGATTCGATGCACTTATTTTCCCAACAAAAAGGTAGAAAAAACTCTAACTTCCATAATCATGAGATCCAACTAATAACATGAGAAAGGTGTAGGCTTCATACCTTCTACAGAAGCTCCAAGTGAAAAAATGCTAGATCCCATAGACTCTTCTCACTCCTTGCATGTTGCTCACTCCTTTCCTTCCAAAGATTCACCAAAAACACTTGATATTAGCCCAAGCACTCTTTCTTAACTTCAATGGCTGCTAAGGGTTTCACACAGGAGAGTTGGGCAGCTGGTGAGGCGCATTTGAGGTTATAAGTCCCCTTAAATAGGCCCCAACCCCGAGAATTTAGGTTTTCCTCGCACAACACCAACTCGGTGAGTCGGCACTGATGGGATTAAAATAACTTTTAATCTATGAAGATCGATTAGATCTTGAACAAGTGTATGAATATAAAAACAGTAAGAACGCAATAAAAAGAACAAAACAAGATTGAATAAAACGAGTCGAATGATTAAAACAAAATCCTCAGAAGAGCTCGATTAAGAACATCAACTGTAGAGGATTGATAGATTACAAAACGATTAAGAAACCTGTTGTTCTCTAGATGAATCGCTATTCGTAAATCTCTATAATCGTAAACCTCTATCTCGTTGTTACCCTAATATGCATGCAAGCATTAACTTATATACAATACATAAAAGGCTCTCGGTTGGACAGGCCCAAACCGGAGTGTACATGGCTAAACTAACGAGCCCAAAAGACGCAACATCAAAATAAAACTTCAGCCCAACAATCTCCCCCTTTGCGTCAATTTGGAGCGAGACTTTCACTTTTTACTTGGACCGGCAGCTGAAGCTGGTACCTTCTTCTTCACGGTGCTAAACAGACACTTGGTTATGGAGAGGATGGTCTGTCTAAACCGGATGTACCAATTGATCATATCATTGAAGTACTTGATGTCATCAGCCGAATTCTCTTTACACCGCTTGATAATTGATAAGACGTGTTCCAAGCAAGCTATGGTGTAAAGGTGTTTGTCAGCTAAAGCGAAGAGACATTTATGTCCTTCGGCTCTAGTGAACATTACTGAGTTTTGCCTCGGATCAATCTTGCCCATTTGCATTTGGTTTAGATCACTGGCCGATCCCACAGGTGCGATCTTCGGTTTCTTTTTGAAAACTATGGCAACCTCCTGATCCATTAGGGCAACCTCCATGATGTAGCAGGCCAACATCCTTTTGACATGGTCTATGATGGGACCATATTCGGTTTCATCAGTCAAAAGGATATTGTATAAGACAATCCAATCATGAGGATTTAGATTGGGCAGATCCGCCAGGGAGATAATGTGAGCAGTTCTTGTAGATCCTCGAATGAGCTTGAACTTAACGTTTGTGAATCTCCCCACGGCATAAGGCTTTAGCACCCGAACGTTTACAATCTTCTGGGCGCTCCAGGTAAGATATTGAGGGCGAGCGGCCTCCAGGTAGAAGTCAATGAGCTCCCTGTCAAGCTCATCGTTCGGATGCGGGACTTCAAAAATGTTAGAGAAGGCGTGGAAGATGAACGCCTTTCGAGTCAGCGGCATATCAAACTGCGAATCGACAGTGTTGTTGCAGTCGAATGATATAACCGGCTCGAGCCATAATATGCTTGGAGTTTCTATGGCCTCTTTTATCATACGATCCCTGGTCCAGGCAGGGAAGAGCATCTTTCGGCTCTCAAGGAGATCGTGGGCTTCTTTTTGCTTGCGTTCGGCTTCTTCAGCCTCTCGCGCCACACGACTGGCATCATCGTCAGCATTGCGACTGTTCTTTCGCTTTAACATGTCAGCAATAGTCTCCTTGTCTTCATATTCATCTTCATCTTCCTCAGCTATGTTTTTTCCCTTGTTCTTCACACCCGAACCCGAAGCATGACCAGTTGGAGATGGTTCGGTTGTGTGGGTAGCTTTGGAGGAAGGAGGTGGTTTCGATCCTGTTTGCTCATCTCCCCCTTGTTTCGGAATGGACACGAAACTCGGTAGGCCTTTGATTTTGCTGAGAAGGTCCATGGCTGGAGAGAGCTTTTCAGCGAGGGTTCGCCTCACCGAATGGTTTAAGATAGGGTCGTGTGCTTCCAGGATGTTTGATAATGCTGCGTGGACATCCGAAACACACGTTTTGATCACCTCCCTTTCGGATCGAAGAGCTTCCAGTTGTTGTTGGGAGTTGGAAAGTTGCATGCTCTTGACCTTGAGGGCGGTTGTTTTGTTCGCCAGGACGTCCATCAGAAAATTCTCAGCTGCAAGATCCTCTTGTAGCTTAGCTAGGCGGGCATCGATGGAGGCACGAAGTGCCGAGTTGTCGTCGCTTAGATTTTGGCGTAGGGCAGCGAACGAAGTCAACTCCGTTGAGACGAACTTGGCCAATTGCTGAACAATTGGTTCCAGAGTTGTCTTGGTGGCGTCGGCGCTTTCCTGCAGTGACTTCAGCAGGACAGAAGCGTCGGAGAATAGTTTATCGACTTTTTCGGTCGCTGCCTCACAGGCTCTGGTGGAGGCGTCAATTGCAGCAGTTGCTGAGGCCACCGAATCATGTTGAGCCCTGGAGAAGGCGTCAACAATCTTCTGAAGGGCAGCTTCAGACAGAGATGATTGCTGGTTGGAAGAGGAGGCGAGAAGTTGATCAACCTTCTCGTTAAGCTCTTTGAGATGCTTCTTCGTCACAGGAGCATCATCCTCCTCATCACTCCAGATCAGTCTACTGTCGGAGGGCACATCGGCATACATCGTCTCTAGGATGGAGCCAATGAATGAAAATTTTGATGCATCTGAGACGATTATCTTCTTGGTATGGAACGTACCAACAGAAGACATCGATGCACCATCAGCGGTAGGAACGTTAAACTTGTCCATGGCCCATCTTGTAATCAAGATCCAGAACCGGGCCAACGACACCTCAGAGTGTCGGGATGAAGAAGAAAGGCTCTGGATGAGCTGTTGCCATAGGACCAACCCATAGTCCAGGTTAATCCCATTATATACCCCGTACATTATCGAGAGGAAAAGACGACTTGCACCGTCAGAACCTGAGCTTCTCTCCGACAAGCCCTTAAAAAGGACTGTAAATAGGCCATTCCACTGTGGCGGTAGGCAAGACTTTTTTAACTTGGCGACAGAGGTGAGAACCTCTGTGTATCCCATGTTGTAAAACATGTTGAACAGCATCCCAACCGGAATCGTCTCCGGGTTAACTCGCGATGGGTCAGCAGCAAACCCTAGCATAGTGCAGAAACGGGGGCGAGAAATGGAAGTCTTGTGTTCTGCAAGCTCGAAAAATACCCGGTCGACGGCCTTGTGGTAGTAAGCCGTCACGTAGACCTGCGATAGAGCCACCATAGGCACAGTTTCAATTCCGGACAGTACAGGTGCAAGCTGGGAGTACTTTAGGCATTCTATGACCGGCGACATGTAGGAATCATACGCCAGTGGGTTAAGATCAATGACTAGACATTGTTGGGGTCGAATGGGAAGAATCTGTGAAGTTGCATGAACAGAAGAAGATTCAGCCATTGTTGCAGGTTTGGAGAAGAAGATGAACGGGAGAGTTTTTGGGAGTATTTGTGCTTTGGGAATTATGGAGGCAGTAAAGAGGTAAAAGGTGGTGTAGACGGCTTTTTATAGTGGGTGATAGGAGAGAGAAAAATCGTTTCAAATCTCTTATGGAAATACGAAGCGGGTTTGTTGAGTGACTGATTGGTGACAGTTGGGGCGTGCGATGATCACGTAGGAGAGAGAGTGTCAGGTTCCTAGGATTACGCCGCCCAATAAGCGCCGGTTCAGAGAGAGGAACCGTTTCCATTTCCACACGCGCCTTTAATGCCAGAGTGATGACGCTTCAATATCGCACACGCATCCTTAAGTGTCAGGAAAAGCGCGGCCGTTTCAAAGTCACGCGCGCCTCCTTTTTACCGTCGTTTGAATTTTTATCCATTTAACTCCCGCCGAGTCAGCAACCTTTCGTCTTATCCCTTTTAAACGGCATTTTAGAATTAATGACCCACGTGGATAGTTTTTGACCACAACTCCATTATTAACCATCCAGTAATAATCTGGCCTGTAAATAATTAGTAACGGAATTTTGGAAAATCAAGGATTTTCGTGCAAAGAGTGTAAAAGAAAAAGAAAGAAAGCAACTCTTTTAAAGGTATTCTGTGATGTCAATAATGACACGAAACTGATGATCCCGGGCACGAATCTCTTCCTTCAAGGTCAAGAGAGACCTCAAAGTGTTAGTGTGGAATCCCGTTGAATTACGATCAAACACTTATTAATAAATGTTGAAAGGCTTCTTTTAATTAGGCTAATTAAGGGTGGTTTCTCTTTGATTCATCAATTCTATTCTTGAAATAAGAAAGAAAGTGAACAAAGTACTTGTGAGACCGATGTAGCCTGTTGAACAAGTAGGTAGGAATTTATTTTGTATTGGCTTGGAGTAATATAAGATCTCAGAAAAAATTAAAAATTGGATCCCTTGGGAAGAAATGTTATGGTGTGTAACAATTTCATAGGAATCACGCAAAAGAAAATTTGAGATTTTATAAGGGTACATTCGTTAATTCTTTGGTGAAAGCTTGAGCAAATTAATTGTTCACCGTCAATTCTTTGGTGTTGAATTTTGGGTTTCACTCAGCTCGTAGTGGCACGAAACTAAGATCATAAACATAGATGTTGTGTAACCATAAACCTCAGTGGTAGTTTCTGAGAGTCTCAAGGGTTACGTTGATGAAACGAATGTAATGGGGATGGTGTAAGAAAACATAGTACCTCTGCTGCGAAAATAAGGACCAAGCAGGAAACTCTTAACTCATGTGAGAAGATAGTGAGGTAGCTCACGATTAGAATAAATGTGTTAGCCTTATTGGGAAGACAAGGTTTGTGTATACCAGGTCATGAAGGCTATTATTCAAAATCTTATGAGGCTTGGGACACATACAGCAGCATGCTTCTAGGGACACTTAAGTAAGTTATCAAATATATCCCCATAAACGAATGAGCACACAAAAAATAAATAAAATATTTTTGGAGTTTTTGAAATTTATAATAAAAAAAATAATAAAAAAGTTAGAAGAAAAAAAAAATTTTAAAAAAACTTTGGAAAGAAAAAAAATGAAAAACCGAACCTGAACGTTCGGTTGGTTTCGGTTGGGAAAAAGTTGAAAAACCGAACCCGAGCGTTCGGTTGGTTTCTGTTCTAGAAAATTTTGAAAAACCGAACCCGAACCTTCGGTTGGTTTCGGTTTAGGAAAATTTTGAAAAACCGAACCCGAACCATCGGTTGGTTTCGGTTCCACAAAATTTTGAAAAACCGAACCCGAACCTTCGGTTGGTTTCGGTTCCACAAAATTTTGATGAACTGAGGAATTAAGACATAAAAGAGAAAAATACTTTTAACACAAAGAAAAACAAAATTGTACAAGAAATATACAACTTAGAAAAACTACATTTGAAGTAATGAGCGAGTCAGATGGTTGTACCGAACCCGAACGTTCGGTTGGTTTCGCTTCTTACGTTTGAGGTTGAGAGGTAGTGTGAGGTACTGACTCTGATTCCATCATACCTAGCCCTTGCAATATTTTATTGAATGATGCTTCTGGAAGAGCTTTGGTAAAGACGTCAGCCAGTTGATCAGTGGTTCTTACGAAGTGAACTTCGACATTTCCATCTTCCACATGATCTTTGATGAAGTGATACCTCAGTGCTATGTGTTTGGTTTTAGAGTGTTGCACTGGGTTATGACAGATCCTAATTGAACTTTCAGAGTCACAATATAGTGGGATCTTCTTCATATTGAGTCCATAGTCTCGAAGTTGACTTTGGATCCAAATCACTTGTGATGTGCAGGATGCAGCGGCAATGTATTCCGCTTTGGCAGTAGACAGCGACACACACGTTTGTTTCTTGGATTGCCAGCTGACCAACTTCCCGTCAAGGAATTGACAGCCACCAGTTGTGCTTTTATGGTCGAGTCCACATCCTCCAAGGTCAGCATCAGAATAGGCTTGAATGAAGAAGCCTGAGTTGGATGGATACCATAGACCTAAGGAGGTGGTTCGCTTGAGATAGCGTAGGATGTTCTTCACTGCCAGCATGTGAGGTTCGCGTGGGTTAGCCTGAAATCGAGCACAATAACACACAGAAAACATGATATCAGGCCTGCTAGCAGTTAGATACATCAGTGAGCCTATCATTTGACGATAGAGCGTGATATCGACAGCCGGTTTGTCTAGTGAAGGGGTAAGCTTGGTGCCGAATGCCATTGGGACTTTTACTTTTGAGTCGCCCATCATTCCAAACTTCGCTAGGAGAGTCTTCGTGTAAGCTTCCTGATTGATAAAGATGTCTTCGAGTCCCTGTCTTATATTTAAACCAAGGAAAAAGTTAATAGGACCCATTGAGCTCATTTCAAACTTAGTCTCCATCAACTTTCTGAATTCAGCTGTTAAGCTGGGATTCGTGGAGCCAAAGATGATGTCATCGACATAAATTTGAACTATCATAAGGTGGTTACCTTCCTTTTTGCGAAAGAAGGTTGGGTCAACCGAACCTTGTTTGAATTTAGACATCTTTAAAAATTTTGTAAGCGTTTGATACCAGGCTCTCGGAGCTTGTTTGAGGCCGTACACAGCTTTATCCAGAATATAGCAATGATTTGGATACTTTTCGTTCACGAACCCAGGAGGTTGCTCCACATACACAGTTTCTTCGAGTTCTCCATTGAGAAATGCCCACTTGACGTCCATTTGGAAAACCTCAAAGTTTTTGTGAGCAGCATAGGCCAGACATATTCTAACAGATTCTAGCCTAGCTACTGGAGCGAACGTCTCTTCGTAATCTATCCCTTCCTCCTGACAGTATCCCTTGACCACCAGACGAGCCTTGTTCCTTATGACATTACCTTCCTTGTCCATTTTGTTCCTAAAAACCCATTTGAGACCAACAACCGAAGCATCTGGAGGAGTTGGAATGAGGCGCCAGACTTTGTTCCTTTCAAACTCGTTAAGTTCGTCTTGCATTGCTTGAACCCAATCAGAGTGATCGAGGGCAGTGTTCACTGTCTTCAGTTCAACTTTTGATACGAATGAGTTAAACATACAAAACTCAACCTTTGAAAATAAGGATGTCTGTTTTGCCTTCAGTTGAGATCGGGTCAGAACCTTTTCAGATACATCACCAACTACTTGAGAGATAGGATGATCTCTGGTCCATTTGGTAAGAGGAGGGTAATTCGGATCAAAGGTTGGGTCTATTTCAGCGTCGATCATTTCTTCTGGCTCAGATCGGCTATCGTAATCAAGCGTCATATCATCATGCTCCCCCTCAATTGATGAGTCTTGAGAAACATGAGGTTCAGGGGTTTCTTGTGGTGCTGGACTTTCAGGCGTTGAAGCACCTTCGTTTGGAGGGGCATCTTCGGTTGGAGAGGCACCTTCGGTTGGTGAAGGACCTTCGGTTGAAGTTGTAGAGTTTGGCTCCCCCTGGACTGGTGAGCTTGGCTCCCCCTCGACATGAGAACTTGGCTCCCCTTCGACTGAAGCATTGTTGGATGGAGATTCATCAGTGGGCGATTCTCCTTCATGCATTCTTCTTGCAGCATCTTCGACAATCTGCTTCATATGATCAACTTTGTTGTCAGCTGCACCTACTTCTGAGAGAGAAGCTTTTTCCGGTTCGTCAAAGAGTTCTAGAAAATTCTCGTATAAATTGGCGATCGAGACTGTGACTTGGCCAGTTTGAGGAAAGATTTCCCCGGTAGTGTCTTCTATGGTCTGTAGCTTCTTGACATAGCTATCGTCAAAGGTCACATAGTATGTCTCTTCAATCCTTCTTGAACGTTTGTTTAGGACCCTGTACGCCTTAGATGTGAGTGAGTAACCCAGAAAGATTCCCTCGTCGGCTTTGACATCAAACTTGTTGCGGTGTTCTTTAGAGTTAAAGATGAAACACCTTGAGCTAAACACATGGAAAAATTTCACATTGGGCTTTCTGTTGTTTATTATCTCATATGGTGTGAGCGTGAATCGCTTATTGAGATAGGACCTGTTCTGTGTAAAACAAGTAGCAGAAATAGCGTCAGCCCAAAAATAAAGAGGTAAGGAAGCGAAACTTAGCATAGTTCGGGCAGCTTCACACAAAGACCGGTTTCGTCTTTCGACTATTCCGTTCTGTTGTGGTGTGTAGGGAGCTGAGAAATTGTGACTAATTCCCTTTTCTGCAAGAAACTCTTCAAACTCCCTGTTTTTGAATTCAAGACCATTTTCGCTTCTGATGTTGCGAACGACCTTCTTGACCTGGACTTCAATTTGCTTGATAAACACTTTCAGCTTTTGAGTCGCTTCAGATTTGAGCTTCAGAAAGAACACCCATGTAAATCGTGAAAAGTCATCAACAATAACAAGAATATACTTGCTACCACCGATGCTTTCGATAGATGAAGGACCACACAAATCGATATGAAGTAATTCGAGTGGTTCAACAACTTTTGTGTTGATTACAGATGGGTGACTTTGACGACTCTGCTTCCCCATTTCGCATGCAGCACACAAATGCTCTCTGTCAAACTTGAGCAATGGAAGACCCCTAACATGACCTCCAGTGACAAGATGGTTGATATCTTTGAAGTTGAGATGAGAGAGTCTTCGGTGCCACAACCAGCTTTCGTCGGATTGAGCTTTAGATAACAGGCATATGGCTGGGTTTCCTTTGATGGGTTTCATGTTCAGAGGAAACATTTCACCCTTTCGCTCTGACTTTAGAATCACTTTCTTTGTCTTTTTCTCTATGATTTCAGAACCTTCATCATCGAATGAGACTTTGAGACCTATACCTCCAACGAGCTGAGATACACTGATGAGGTTGTGTTGGAGTCCTTCCACATAAGCCACCTTCCTTATAGTGAAGTCTCCATTTGTTATCTTTCCATATCCCTTTATGGTGTCGAAAGAGTTATTTCCAAACTTGACGTTGCCACCATTTGCAAGAGATCTGTATTCCCTGAGCTCCTCTTTCCTCCCTATCATGTGACGCGAGCAGCCACTATCGATATACCATTCTTCGTCAAACTGCTCGTCACTTATAACCTGCAAAAATTAAGCAGATTTAGGAACCCAAAGTTTCTTGGGTCCATGTGAGCTTTTCATGGGAACGGGAATAGTAAGAGAGATGTCAACTAGATATGTTCGTTTTATTAGAGTTGTTTCATCTTTCTTTTTAATGGTAAAGACTTTTATTTTGTTAGGATTGGGTGTGTTCGTTTTGGACTCTGGTTTGGATTCATTGACCTTCTGCTTTCCCTTTTGTTCAGCTGATGAATGAGGTTTTTGAGAACAAGCAGAATTAGCTTTAGAGCAAGATGGAGATGAATTGGTGGAAGTAGAAGAATTAGAAGAACGAGAAGAGTTAGAATGAGAGGATTTGGATGGAGAGGACTTCCTGGCTGGTGACTCTAGGTGACCCTTTTGCTTTTGATCATTGGAGGGACTGACCTTAGAGTCTTGTTCTCTTTTGACTTCAGAACCGAACCTCTGCGTTCGGTTGGAGTTGTTCTTGGAACCGAACCTTTGGTTTCGGTTGAAGTCCTTTTCAGAACCGAACCTTTGCCTTCGGTTGGTATTTTCTTGTGAACCGAACCTTGGCTTTCGGTTGTTGGAACATTCAGGCTTTCTTACAGGATTGTTTTCATACTTCAGATTCTTGTCTTGGTGTGAGTAGTATGCATTCTGGGAGTGCCAGAATTGTTTCCTTTCAGAAAGGTTTTTCCTGTATCTTTGGTTCCTTTCTATCTTCTTATTCCTCATCTGCTTAGGTTGATGATGAACGTTCGCTTTCGTTTTTGTTGTCTCCTTGGCTGGTTCCTTTTGAACTTCAGGAGTTTTACTTTGAGCCGAGGGAGCAGAGGGAATATCCGAAGAAGATCCAGTTTGCACTGAGGGAGTAGAAGGAATGTCTGAAGAAGTTCCACTTTGAGCTGTTGGAGTAGAGGGAATGTCTTCTTTTGCTGAACGATCATCCTCCTGAGGAATATCTTTCGTACCACTGGTACTTGGCTCATTGAAATTATCCGGCTTGTTCAATGGTTCAGGGATGTATCTTCCTTTGCTCATCCAGGAGGTTCTTTCAGACAAGCCAACGGTTTCGTTTGCATTATCAATTGGAGCTTCCCAGAAGTACTCATCACAGCCATCAGCATTGTCTTCGTTAACAATAGCTGTGAGTTCAGCTGTTTGATGTTCGGTTACTCCAGTCACCTTGTATACTTGATTCGGAGTAGTCCTGACCTTTTGATACACAACTGCTTTCTCTACTAATTTCGGGGACTTTTGTTGGGACAATCGAGCGAACTCCACAGAATTTTCTGAAATTAGATTTTTGTGGTTTTCAGTTTCGCTTTTAACAAATTCTGAGCAGTCAACCGTGTCCTCTACAGAAATTTCACTCATGTTTTCGTCCTCGTTAAGCTCAGATGAATTTTCAACATCGATTTTGTTTTCTGAGCTTACATTGGCGTTTAAAGAGTCAAATTTTTGCATGGTTTCGGTTCTCAGTTTAAGTCTGTCATTTTCGTCCAAAAGATTTTTGAGCATGTCCTTGTGGTCTTTGGATTTAATGAAGGACTCAGTTTTGTCCAGTCCATACATGTAGGTTGGATTGACATCATCAGACGATATAACACTCTCACAATTGTAGGCTTCGGCATCGATTTCATCCTCCTTAAACTCTAGGAAGGGCAAAATCATGCGATGGATCTTTTGGCCTATCTCACAGTCCAAGTGAAGTTGAGTAATATTGGAATATAAGCGTTTAGCAATTAAACAAAAAACATTTCGTTGTTTTAACAATTTTAAATTGTCTCTCTGCAAATAAATGTTTTCGTCTTTAACTTTAACTAATTCCGACTCTTTTAACTCAATCCACATTCGCCGCTCCTCACTCTTCGACGCCACCCTGCTTAATTGATCAGTCAGGTTAGAATTGGTGACTCGAGTTTGAGTTAAGCTACTATCTAAATGAGAAATTCTTGTATTAACATTTTTTTAGTTCTTTCTCATATGAGGATGGTGGTACTTTAGATGAAATAAAAACAGATTGTACCTTCTTTATCAGTTCATCGAGCTCATTGAACTGCTGGCTGAGTGGTTTGGCCGTAAAGCACATATCCTCCTGTACCTTCGGTCCATTGCTTCCTCCATCGGTGTTGTATCCCCTCATTTGAGATACGTCAGTCACCATGAAGCATTTTCCTCCACTGTTTTCCTCCTTAGTCACATACGTCTTTCCATGGGTAGGCTTCCTCACTTCTTCGTCTTCTGAGTCGGTAGACCAAACTTCTGTGCTACCGAACTCATCGTCATTAACCGAACCCTGCACAATAAGAGCATTAATAGAAGGGTTAGCGGTAGACTTCTTCTTTCTCAACTCATCCAGTCTCTTCTGCAGCATGGCTTCCTCATCATTTCCATCGTCCTTTTCAGCCATCTTCTTAAGAACACGGTCCTTGGCATAGTGGTTCTTGCCACCACAGTAGAAACAGCTTACTCCGGAATCGCCATCTGCCTTCGGTTCCTTCTTGGGCTCCTCAGCCTTCGGTTCATTGTTCACCTTTTCAGAGCTGTAACTCCCCTGCCAGTTTCGGTTTTTGTTGCTGGGGAATCTCTTCTTTATGAACCTCTTAGGATTGGACACCATCATGGCATAATCCTCAAACGTGAGGTAATATTCCTCCAAGTTGAGCTCTTCATCCTCCATCACAGCTTTACTTTTAGATAGGAGGGCCAACGAACCAAGACTAGAAACAACGTTCTTCTCTTGCACCACAATCTTCTCTTGGGACTTGAGAATACCCACCAGTTTCGCCAAAGAGTAAGATTTAAACTGCTCATGGGCTTTGACTGTGGAAACCACTGCTCTCCATTCAGACCTCAGTCCGTTCAAGAAAGTAACCTTCTGTTCGATAAGCTTCCTTTCAATGTCATGCTTGATCATCTTGCTGAGAAGATGATTGAAGCGATCAAACGTCTGGGTCACCGTTTCTTCGGCCCCTTGCCTGAATTCTCCAAACTCGGATAGAAGCAAGGTTTGGATAGAATGTTCAAGATCTTCGTCTGTGGAATACAGTTCGCGAAGTCTATCCCATACTTCCTTCGCCGTAGTACATGAGCTGACCAGTCTGAATGTGTCGGATTGAAGGGCGAATCTGATCAATCTTAACGCCTTAATATTGCACTGGAATTTGTCTTTTTCATCTTGTGCAATATCCTTCACGTCCTTAAGCAGATCGTTGTACTCTTTTTGTGTCTTAATGATTCTGGATGTTGCAGAATGAGAAAACGGTCCATTGATGATGGCTTCCCATATGAGGTAACCATTATCCTCCGATCCAATTACGTAGTCTTCAAAATGATGCGCCCATACTTCATAGTCATGGGTGTATAAGATTGGAATTTTTGTCGTCGAACCGATGCTGTTGGAAATATTAATAGGGTTTGATTGTGTCGCGTCCATTATGATCGTAAAAACTTGTTCAAAGATCAGACTTGTAATAAAGCAGATTAGGGCAAAACAATAAATATTAAGATACGTCAATTAAGATGACGGCTCAATAAATATCAATGATTGCGGAAAACCCTAATGGAAATCTTTTTCACAGAAAAGATGTGTATCGATTACACAGCCTCCTACTCTGATACCAATTGATGGGATTAAAATAACTTTTAATCTATGAAGATCGATTAGATCTTGAACAAGTGTATGAATATAAAAACAGTAAGAACGCAATAAAAAGAACAAAACAAGATTGAATCAAACGAGTCGAATGATTAAAACAAAATCCTCAGAAGAGCTTGATTAAGAACATCAACTGTAGAGGATTGATAGATTACAAAACAATTAAGAAACCTGCTGTTCTCTAGATGAATCGCTATTCGTAAATCTCTATAATCGTAAACCTCTATCTCGTTGTTACCCTAATATGCATGCAAGCATTAACTTATATACGATACATAAAAGGCTCTCGGTTGGACAGGCCCAAACCGGAGTGTACATGGCTAAACTAACGAGCCCAAAAGACGCAACATCAAAATAAAACTTCAGCCCAACAGGCACACTGACTCGTCGAGTAAGTTCATTAAACCCACGCGAATAACTCGACTCTACTCAATGAGTTGGACTCACAACTCGTCGAGTCGCTCCATAAATCTCAGAATTTACTCTTACAATGCTATATCTAAAAATTCGGATGTTACATAACATAATTTTTTAATTTATTGTATTATTAACATATTAACCAGAAATAGTTGGAATTAATTATTTATTAATCAAAATTAATCTAGAATTAATTTAGGATTAATTAAATATCCATGAGTTGAAATGCAATTCTTCATAACTGATCAGTGAAGATGCTTCTTATGCCTAGACTGTTTTAAGGAAGGCTTCTAGGGTTTTTTGGAATCCTCCTAGTAGCTGATAAGGAAAAGGTTTAAACTGGGGATTAAATCTAATATTTAGTTGTTCAAATCTAGATTTTCCTACAAGTTACCTTAACTATAAATAAGACCCATTAGCCACATATTTTTCATCCACATGCTTCCTAGAAAGATGAAATCCGATTTTCATCTTGTCTTTTCTCTCCTCTTGCCTCTCTAGTGTTCTAGGGGTTTCGGTGTGAACCATTAGAGACATTCCCACTATTAGATGTCCGTTTTCCATGGAGCTTTATAAGACCTGAAGATATGGTTTGCTATATATGATTATAACAAAATGTATGTATACTAATCTTTGTGAATTTTGATTACAAATAGGTTAGTTTGATTGTTTCATAAGTATGTTGCTATAATGAGAAAATGCCATAAATCCTTAGGTTGTATGTACCCATAAATTGTTTATGTGAAATTCTGTTGTGCAAATACGTTTTAATGTAACCTAGAAAATCCATAACCTAGAAAATGCCATAGATCCTTCGGTAACTTGTAATACTTTCAATTTTACAATTTGTCTGAACTTAAATATGTTTGTGAATCACCGGTCATCTATTAAGCATATACTCATTTTTTGGTCTACTTCTTTATTTGTAGATTCCAAAATTACATGTTAATGGAAATAGGTGCCACTTTGTAATTCTAATAAGAACGAAGGATACATAAAATCAATAATTTCCTGAATAGAATCACAAACATCCTTAATCAAAATTTTCTTGGAAATTTCAACCTCTACTTGTCCATCATTATACTCACCAAACAACACCATCACCAATTTCAGTATCTACTATGCAGATTCTTCAACTTTAGGCAATTGTTCTGAATCACAACCTACTCATAACTGCATATTGATAGTCAACTTTAATACCTTATAGTGGTCCTACAGTTTTGCAGAATTGATATATGTATGGACCATATCTTGCCTACTTCCATTTGGTATGACATGGAGAATCTGCCTAAAATCCTCTCGAAAAATAAAAACTTTCCCATCGAATGGTAGAACATTGTAGCCATTGTTTTTCACTCTTAAAATTTCAAAAAGATTATGATCTAAAGCCTCAACACTAAGTCTATGTACCATCAGCGCCTTATCCCAAATAATTATTTTTGTCTCCTTAAGTAACTAACACAACTCAGTATTGATAACAATGGAACAAACTAAGTCTTCATCAAAATTAATGAAAATTAAAAATCTTGAATGAGTAGTGTACCTTCCTATAAGCAATAAAGAAGCTATTGCACTTGATGCAATAGTAAGAACTAAATGTCCCTTCGAACATATACTTGCAGATAAACTCCTCCAAACATATGTTTCTTCAGTTCCACTATATCCATAAATAAACGACATTGGATAATCACCATTAATAAAGAATATTTGAGTTCCACCATATCCATAAATAAAGAGCATTCCTCCATTATTATTGTCTACATATTTGATAAACATAGCATATAAGCCATCAGTGCCTCATCCCAATAATTTGTTGTGTCTCCTTAAGCAATTGACATAGCTCACTACGTCAACATTATTCAGAATTGAAAATCTTGAATGAGCAGTACACCCTCCTATAAGAAATAGCAAAACTATTCTACTTGGTTTAATGGTAAGAACAATATTTCAATCCAAATGTATATTTGTAGATAAAGTTGTAATACTATTTTTTTTTTTTGTAAAACGGTGGCATAAAAGAGATATGTGTAAGCCCCTTTAGCCACTCGATCATGAACCTCTAAGAACATAAGGGTCCGATCATCCATGTTAGGGCCCGCATCAATATACGTTACTTAGCATAATTTGTTGTTTTTTTTTTCATATAATAGCATGCTACTTTTATAATAGCATCCATAGAAAGTTGGGAGAGGGTTGATGATGATATAGTAAATATGATAGATTAGAAAATGACATTTTCTAAAAATACAATAGTCACGACATATATAGACAAGAAGTAGGATGTTATAATAAGGATACCAATGATAATACAATGTTTTTCATTTAACCTAAGATATTATATGTTGCTTATGGCGAATGTCTACGGTCTCTATACACATTGATTTTATAAAGCATGGAAGAATTTGAGTATATACAAGTAAGTCTTTTATATTTAATTCTCAGTTTGTAAATGATAATTTAAATATTTTTTGTTCCAATTTAATTAAACTACATGTCAGGGGCTAATATGAAAAATTGACCCATGGTTAACTATATGTATAGAAATGGTATATACTTTAAGTAAATTACCGAAATTTGTTGTTTTGCATCTAATAACATCCTGATTTTTCTAATAGCATCCAGAGAAAGCTATATGGCTGAGGATCCTATACTAAAGATGAGGGCTTAGAAATTGACCTTTTCTACACATACACTAGTTATATTTAATTCTAGTAGACTTTCTGTACACATATAATTGTCATACATCCATATATAAACAAAAAGTATTATGATATAATAATGATAGCAATGAAACTACATTATTTTTCCTTGCGTTTAAACCCAAAACATTGTATGTTGCTTCTGATGAAGGTATATGGTTGCTATATACACTGAATTTCTAAAGCATTGAAGAATTAGAGTGTGTACAAGTAAGTTTTTTTATTGCATTATACATGTATTTTTATTCTACAAGTACATAAATGGTGGAATCAATGAATATTTGAATATTTCATCCCAATAGATTTTTTTATCAACAAAACATAACACATTAAAAATAACAATTTGTTTCTTTAGAAAATATTAGATGGAATGAACCAATATGTTCCCTTTTATTGATTTCATTAGTAGAGAGGTGTATTTTTTTTCAATATTCGCACGATGGAACAAAAAAAAGCTGTATTTTAGTTTATGGTAGAAATTTTCAAATGTCACTGAAAAACGAAACATGAAACCGATGACTACAAGTTTAATTTTGTAAATGTAGAGTCATATGAATCAAAAATTTAATGCTAATTTTTTTGGAGATATTAAATTGTCTCTTATTTTTTATGCCTACAAATATTTCTAATCTCTAATATTATGTATTATGACATATGTCATCGTTCCAACATTCAATTTAATTTGATTTAATATATCCCTAATAAACTTTTAATGAAATAGTTAAAAAAAATATGGAATAATGACACGTGTCATAATATTAATGGGTAGAAATATTTGTAGGTATAAAAGATAGGAAGATATTTATTATTATTTTTTTTTGGGACAGATAGTATGGAATATTAGACTATTAATTTAGGAATATTTAAATGTTTAAACCGAATTTAGATAATAACCCTTGAATTAAGGGGATTATGCCGGTTTTTATCATATTTAGGTGATAATATCAGTGTCTGAATTTTCAATTGTAGAAATTCTATAAAATGGGGAACAAAATGAAAATCAAGAGTACTAAATGATCCAGATTTGGTGCATTGGGAGTTTAAAGGAGAAGAGTGGCAAAATTGGTACTTCACTTTATAAAATGGGTTTTGATGGTTCAATTAGTTTTAACTGATCGGAAAAAAAAAAGCAAGCGTAACTTATGGCGGATCAAGATGGATGGAACCAAGTTCGAAGAAGAAAGAAATACGAGAGAGAGTTCGACATAAATGGGAAAGCCGTTACGTTCTACGTACAAAACTTCCCCTCGGACTGGAGTGAAGTGGCGCTATGGCGGATGTTCAGTAGATATGGGGCTGTTGTTGATGTGTATATTGCCAAGAAGCTGAACCGTTCAAACAAGATCTTCGGATTTGTTAGATTCCTAAGGATTCACGATCCTAAATCATTCGAGAAGAGGCTAAACGAGATCATCATTGGAACACAGAAGATAGAAGTCAATGTGGCGAGATTTGAAAGAAAAGAACAGGTGTCTCGTAGGGAAAATCATCAAGTCATGAGAGGCCAGCATGCAGTCCAAACATCACAACCACAACCGTACGTCAAGTCTTTTGCTGATGCTGTCAGGGGACCTTCGCCAGCAGACACTATGGGAGCTGGGAAATCAAGAAAGGCGGACGAAGAAGCACTCACAAGGAAAACTATAAAGCTGATATCCTTCCACGATTCGAAAGAAGCCATGGAAAATACTCTAGTGGGGGAAGTAGAAAGCTTCCAAGCTCTCATGAATGTGAAAGATTTCCAGGAAGTGGAGGGATGCCCGTCGATCCAACTAAGATATTTAGGAGGCCTGAAAATGCTTCTTGAATTCGAAGATATAGCAGTAAAGGAAAAGTTTTTGAACGAAGGAAGGGAGATCTGGCAACCTTGGTTCAAATCGGTATCAGCCTGGGAAGAGGGTATAAACTTCAACGAAAGAATTGCATCCCTTATCATTCAAGGTGTGCCTCAACATGCATGGTGCGAAGAGGCATTTAGTATCATTGCAAACAAGTGGGGATCAGTGGTCATCCCAGAAGAATGCAACACAAGTTCTCCTAATCTGGCTTTCGGAAGGGTCGGGATACTTACATCCCACCCTGGAATCATCAGCTCCTCTATCAAAATCTTGGTGGATGGAAAGCCATATCAAATAAATATCATGGAAGACATCTTCGAATCTCTCAAACTCAGTCCGGTGCTTGCTGCTAATGATTTCTACCAGAAAATGTCATGGAGGGATGAATATAGTATTGGGGAAAATGGCAGCTTCAACAGTGATGCCCCTGCTCTCCACGAGGTTGGAGTGATGTCGCCGGCAGCATCTCCGGGGAAAGATCAGCAGTCGCATGAGTGGGAATTCGAACAGGCACAAGCAAATATTCCAGGCTCGGGATCCAAAGCGTCTCCTCGTCTCCATAAAGATCCGGAAGTCACGCGTGAAAAAAGTTCGGCATCTGCTTCGGCATCTGATGCAGGTAGCGCCCCGGCGGGCGTGCTTTCCCCATTGGGCCTAAATAGAATGCGGGCTTTTCCTCCCCCTGTAATCAAAATACATCGGCCCACCCGTTCATTGGACCTAAACAGGGCCCCATCTCGGTCTTTCCCATCTGTTTCAATCGACCAGATCAGGCTCCATCCTCTTAGGCCTTTTTCTCCTTCGATGTCTCGCCCCCATTCTCCCTCTTCTCCGTCAAGAATTCCCCCTTCCTACTCCCTCCCCAATGGCGACGACCAACAAGTACAAGGAATCTCGATTAGGTCTCCTCAGATGCCCCACCAATCATCCTCACAAGCCTTATCCGCTGAGTCAAATGCAACCTCCTGGGAGGTCGCCAAAACAATCGCAGTGGGTGAATCTGTGGGTTTCCAGGTTAGTAACCAAGCTGAGCGACTCAAGCAGATGATCAAATCTCGTGGAGTGACAATCATCGATCAATGAATATTTTCTCCAATAATATTCAAGGAATCGGGTGTGAAATAAAGAGGAGCTGGCTCAGAGACTGCCGATTCAAGCATCACTCTTTTTTTGTTGGGCTACAAGAAACGAAATCCAAAGAGGTTAAGAATAATCTAGACAGACAAATTTGGGGCTCTCCAAACTTCCAGTGCGAGGTTATTGACCCGGTGGGTTTATCTGGTGGCATAGCTTCCATATGGGACCCCTCCCTCTTCCAGGTCTCCGAATCAATAAAAGGTGTCGGCTTTCTTGCCATAAAGGGAATTTGGCTTAAGCTAAGAAAAAAGTGTTGTTTCGTAAATGTGTACGCCCCACAAGATCCTATGAGGAAGCGATCCCTGTGGAACAATTTAAGTGATCTCATCAATTCAGACATAGACTCCTGTTGGTTTGTCTTTGGTGATTTCAATGTCGTTCGCCTGCCGGAAGAAAGACTCGGTTCCATTTTCTGCCAAAATAGCGCCTTTTTTTTCAATGAATTCATACACTCAATAGGGCTAATGGAGATTAAAATGGGGGGTCGTAGATTTACGTATATGAACTCAGCAGGGGATAAACATAGCAAACTCGACAGGTTCCTTGTCTCTCTAAACGCTCTCGAGACTTGGCCAAATCTGAATGTCACAGCCATGCCTAGGGTGCACTCCGACCACTGTGCTATCTTGTTATCTGCTTCCCAACTTGACTTTGGCCCAACCCCATTCAAGCTCTATAACTCCTGGCTTAAAGATCTAGAATTCGAGGGTGTCGTAAGAAGAGGATGGTGTTTCAGCAGCAATCCAAGCCATCTGTTATTTCGTTCTCCCCTCTCCATGGTCGCAGGAAAATTGCGGAATTTAAAGGAACACATTAAAGCTTGGAGGAAGGTAGTTACTGTGAAAGCCAGAAAAGAGATGGAAGAGCTCACTAAGAGAATAAACGACATCGACCAATTGGCAGAGCAGGGCTTAATTAACAGAGATCTCCTTTTAAGCCGACAGTCCGCATATCAAAAAATTATGGAAATTGAATCCAGGCGCATCGAGGATTTAAAACAAAAATCCAGAACCACTTGGGCTCTAGAAGGTGACGAGAATAGTGCTTTCTTCCATGGTGTAATAAACAAGCACCAAAGATCTCAGAGGATTAATGGAATCAAGGAGAACGGATTCTGGATAAGTGACCCCGCCACAATAAAAGAGCTGGCCGTTAATCATTTTGCCAGGAGATTTGCTGAGCCTCTCAAGCAGCGACCTAAATTCATCAGCCCTCAGTTTAAGAAATTACCTCTCCATGCGAGCTTGTTCTTAGAAGAGCCTATCTCCCTCGATGAAGTGAAATCAGCCATTTGGGCTTGTGGTTCAGACCGAGCTCCAGGCCCTGATGGTTTCACCTTTGCTTTCTTAAAACAATATTGGGAGGATGTTGGGATGGACCTATACCTCGCAGTGAAACACTTTGAAGCTTCGGGGCATCTCGAGAAAGGCTGCAACTCTTCCTTCATTATCCTTGTCCCTAAGATTCAAGACCCGATCACAATAAACGACTTCCGCCCAATTAGTTTAATTGGTTGCTTGTATAAAATAATCTCTAAGGTCCTAGCTGAAAGATTAAAAAAGGTGGTACACTTGGTGGTCAGCTCAACTCAGTCGGCATTCATTAAAAATCGGAATATTCTCGATGGGCCCCTTATTTTGAACGAGGTTACAAGCTGGGTTAAGAGAAATAAAAGGAAAGCTTTCACTCTCAAAGTAGACTTTGAAAAAGCATTCGACAGTCTCAGTTGGGAGTTCCTTGACTCAGTCATGCAGCAAATGGAGTTTGGGGAAAAATGGCGTTCATGGATTCGAGGCTGTCTATCGTCGGCTAGGGTCTCGGTGATTATAAACGGCTCAGCAACAGCAGAATTTGCCATGGAGCGAGGGCTTCGTCAGGGAGACCCACTATCTCCGTTTTTGTTCATCATTGCAGCAGAAGGTCTTCATGTCGCAATGGAATCGGCGAAAGATAAGGGCATATTTTCAGGTATCCAACTCCCCCGACATGGCCCAGTAATTTCCCACCTTCAGTATGCCGATGACGTGGTATTTATGGGCTCTTGGTCGCTGGAAAATCTAAAAAATCTGATAAGGATTCTAAGATGTTTTGAGTTGTCTTCAGGACTCAAGATAAACATGGCGAAAAGTAAATTGTTTGGTCTTGGTGTTCAAGGTTCTGAATTGGAGCTGGTGGCTCGTTCCTTCAACTGCAACATTGGCACCTTTCCTTTCAACTATTTAGGGCTTCCAGTTGGTGCTTCAATGGCAAGAGTTGCCCAATGGAAACCTATCATTGAAAGATTTCAGTCAAAACTATCTAGATGGAAAGCTTCCACACTATCATTCGGGGGAAGACTGACCTTAATTAAAGTAGTCCTAAGCAGCATGGGTACTTTCTTCTTCTCAATTTATAAAGCCCCGGCTAAGGTGATTGATAGCCTTGAAAGGATTCGGAAGAGGTTTTTCTGGGGTGGCTCAATGGAATCAAGAAAAATGATATGGATTGCTTGGGAAAAAACCCCCGCAGCTAAGGAGAGAGGCGGCTTGGGCATTGGTAGTTTAAGGGCGCAAAATCTCGCCCTGTTAGGGAAATGGTGGTGGCGGTTCAGGTCTCACCCTAACAGTACATGGGCCTTGGTGATAAAAGCCATCCATGGTCCTGATGGTGGTCTTTCCCGCCCGTTGGCTGCAAAAAAGAGAAGCGGTTGCTGGGGGTCAATAGCCTGCCTCCCTTTATCTTTAGAAAAAGTTCAGGTTCCTTTCTTGAATCTATACCAGCAAGTACAAAATAGTGACGGCTCAAGCAAATGGACATGGTCTCTTGAACCTTCGGGGGTATATACGGTATCTTCTATGCGCTCTCTCATTGACAACCTGGTCCTCCCTCACAGTGGCAATGTATGGAAGTGGAATCCTTTGGTCCCGGGTAAGGTAAACATCCTAGCTTGGCGAGCCTGTCATGGGAAACTTCCATGTTTGTCGAACCTTTTCAACCTTGGCATCAGTTCCTCAAATGAATGTAAGATGTGTCAAGTAGCTCCTGAATCAGAAGATCACATCTTTATGGGTTGTCCTATCTCAAGTGAAGTCTGGTCGAATGTGTGTAGTTGGTGGAAAGCTTTAGACCCCCACCCTTGCTCCGGTCGGGAGTTGCTGGAGTGTAAAAATCGTCTTAATGGAATCCATAGTCTGCAGGAGTTCCATGAAGCCATAGTGTTAGTTTTCATGTGGGTAATTTGGAGATTCAGAAACAGCAAGGCACATGCTATAAACTCAAATTCTATCTCAAGCTCAATCTCAAGAACGAAGCTGGCGTTTGAGGTACAAGTCTATTCTCACTTATGGATCAATGCAAGGAAAAGGAGAGGGCAAAAGCTAAGATGGATCGAGTGGTGCTGCGACCCTATTCTAGAATGTTGTCTTAGGTCGTGAATCTGTAGTCCGTTAGTTTGTTTATTTCCTTTTCTGTTTTCTGGTTGTACCTCCTAGCCCCTGGCTAGTTTTTCTAATATAAGCCTGCCGTTCCAAAAAAAAAAAAAAAAAAAAAAAAAAAAAAAAACTTTATAAAATTTTGGACGGGAAATTTTTTTCGGAGGAAGGACCGAGGAAATGTTACGAAGCACCAAAATGAGTCTTTAAGAAAATATGTATGTTAGGTAATCTTGATGGGTTAAGCTGAGTCATGGGTTAAGCTTGATGGGTTAAGCTGAATCATGGGCGTGAGTTTGAATGGGTCAGTCAAGGTTCTTTATGCACAAGTTTAATGATGAAGACTTAGAATAATGAAGATCCAGTTTGGCGCGCGGGGTTTAATAAATGTGGACTTAGTAGTCCTATCTTTGAGGTTTCTTAGCTGATAGTTCTCCTTCTTCATAGCATGTTAAATAGTATAAGTAGAGTAGATTATCTTCTAGTTGGACGTATATATATTTTCTGTTTTCTATGAAAGAGATATTGCAGAAAATTGGTGTGTGCATGAGTGTTTTTTTTGGCCAGTTCCAACAATGTCAAAAAAATAGCATGACGTCATTACAAATGTGCATCTTCTGGAAGACATGAAATGCACTTTGTGTGTCATGCATGGCGTTCTAATCTTTGAAACCCACATGTCACTTTTCCATTTTTTTATTTGAGCACATATATGCTAACTTTGCGATTTTTTATTTAAGCATAGGGTAGACATGATAATGTGAATATATAGTTTATTTAGTGATTCCGAAACCATTTTTTTTAATAATTTCAAGTTTATTATTGATCAGTATAACGAAAAGGTTTGGATTTTTATGTTCTATATTTTACTATTTGAAATATCTTTAAATTTTATTTATTAATTTGTTTATTTATTTTAATAACTTTAGTTTTTTCAGTAAAAATAAAAACTTTAATTTACCGTTTGTAAATTTGAAAAAACTATTAGGAAAACTTTTCCAAATAATGTTTTTTTTTTTTTTTGGTAAAAACTGTTAATTCACAAGCTTTATAGTTAAAGTTTTTTCGTAAACAAACATTATTTAATTCATATTCTACTAAATATATTCTAGTTAATTTTGTTAAATTGTATGAACCATAAAAAGTTATATATGAGAAAAACTTCTGGTACATGAAATATATATATATATATATATATATATATATATATATATATATATATATATATATATATATATATAGAGAGAGAGAGAGAGTTAGGTTCAAATGTTTTCACTATCTATTGTGTGCCACTACAAGAAGATCGGGCAACAGCGGCGACACGCGTCGCCGCTAAAGGGTAGGCTTGTCGCCACTAATACCTTTAGCGACGACATGTCGCTGCAAATACGTCGTCGTTATTGCTTCGTCGCTAATACGCTGAATGTCGCCGCTAATACTCACGGTCGCCGCTAATACAAGGCGTCGCCGCTAATACTATCCGTCGTCGCTAATATGATGTCGCCGCTAATAACACAGCATTGCCACAAAAGCTGTCGCCGCTAATAATATTTTGATTTTTTTTTAATTTATTTAACATTAAATTTATAATCAATCCAACTATTAATCCATATAGCATTTGAGAAATGTGATATGTTTTTATAGAAATATTAATACATATTATACAATCAATCCAAACTATTAATCCATACCACATTAAGTATTCTTCCAAATTATAAAACGTTTCATAAAATCCTAAAATAACTACTCGTCCTCATCATCATCTCCTTCATTATTTGGTGGCGGCAATGAGCGAAACCATTCTTCCAATGCTGCAGAACAAGCCGGGTCCTGTAGTATTGTTTGGAGCATTTGCAACTATAAAGAAAACAAAATATATTAACAACATATCAGAATAACATTATAATTAACTATATCATTGTACAAAATATCAACATATCAAATACACTTAAACATACATCTACAATTACCTGTGATTGTGGTTATTCTTGTGTCATTGGTTGTTGCTGATCATACATAGACACAACGGTAGGGGGTTTACGCCCAATGCCTCTGATATGTCCGCGTCGAACACCCAATATTCTTTCAAAACAATCTTTTATATCAGTTGGTGCTAGACCGCTTGCCTCATAAGTAACTTGGGTTCGTTGGTTTATCACTTCGAGTAAAGCATTCTGTATTTTTTAAAAATAATAAAAATCATAAAAATTAGATTACTAAATAAATACATTTGACGATATAAACACTTATATGAAAAATACAAATTAACCACTTACGTATTGTTGCTCGACTGCAGGACTATAAAATACCCCTTGGCGATTGGAATTAGCTTTACGAAAAGCTTCGATTCGACTGATATCCTATTTAACATTAAAA